>NC_138313.1:18965000-19257500 GCF_965601325.2 Salmo salar | reverse complement strand
CACTCCCAGGACTGCTACTTCAATAACAAATGTTGGTTTGGTCCAAAATAATCCATCGTTATATCCGAATAGCGGCGTTTTGTTCGTGTGTTCCAGACACTATCCGAAATAGTAAAGAAGTGTCGCGCGCATGGCGCAATTCGTGACAATAAAATTCTAAATATTCCATTACCGTACTTCGAAGCATGTCAACCGCTGTTTAAAATCAATTTTTACGCCATTTTTCTCGTAGAAAAGCGATAATATTCCGACAGGGAATCTCCTTTTCGGCAAACAGAGGAAAAAAATCACAAAGGCGGGGGCGGTCGGGTCATGCGCATAAGCCCAGAGTCCCTTGATCGGCCACTTGAGAAAGGCGATAATGTGTTTCAGCCTGGGGCTGGAATGACGACATTCTGTTTTTTCCCGGGCTCTGAGAGCCTATGGAAGACGTGGGAAGTGTCACGTTAGAGCAGAGATCCTTAGTAAAAGATAGAGATGGAAAAGAAGTTCAAGAAATGGTCAGACAGGCCACTTCCTGTAAAGGAATCTCTCAGGTTTTGACCTGCCATTTGAGTTCTGTTATACTCACAGACACCATTCAAACAGTTTTAGAAACTTTAGGGTGTTTTCTATCCATATGTAATAAGTATATGCATATTCTAGTTACTGGGTAGGAGTGGTAACCAGATTAAATCGGGTATGTTTTTTATCCAGCCGTGTCAATACTGCCCCCTAGCACCAACAGGTTTTAATGCTGCACTTCCCAGGAGTCACGTGTATCCCCTGTCACAGGAGAAGACGGTGGCTATGGAGAAATATGTCGCTGAATCGCTGAGGCAGGGATACATTCGGCCATCCACGTCACCCGTCTCCTCGAGTTTCTTTTTTGTGAAGAAAAAGGATAGAGGTTTGCGTCCGTGCATTGACTATAGAGGTCTAAATTCCATCACAGTGGGATTCAGTTACCCGCTACCTCTCATCGCCACGGCGGTGGAGTCATTTCACGGAGCACGCTTCTTCACAAAACTGGATCTCAGGAGTGCATATAACTTGGTGTGTATCCGAGATGGAGATGAGTGGAAGACCGCGTTTAGTACCACATCTGGACATTATGAGTATCTCGACATGCCGTATGGTTGAAGAATGCTCCAGCCGTTTTCCAATCCTTTGTAGATGAGATTCTCAGAGACCTGCACGGGCAGGGTGTGGTGGTGTACATCGATGACATTCTGATCTACTCCGCTACACCCGCCGCGCATGTGTCTCTGGTAGGTAAGGTGCTTGGGCGACTGTTGGAGCATGACATGTAAGTCAAGGCCGAGAAATGTGTGTTCTCCAAACAAGCCGTCTCTTTTCTGGGGTATCGCATTTCCACATCTGGGGTGGTGATGGAGTGTGACCGCATTTCGTCCGTGCGTAATTGGCCGACTCCGACCACGGTAAAGGAGGTGCAGCGGTTTTTAGGGTTTCCCAATTACTACCGGAGGTTTATCCGGGGTTTTCGGCAGGTGGCAGCTCCCATTACCTCACTGTTGAAAGGGGGGGGGGGTCGTGCGTTTGCGGTGGTAGGCGGACAGAGCTTTTGGTCGTCTGAAGACTGTTTGGCACATCCGGACCCCTCTTTGCCAGTCATAGTGGAGGTGGACGCGTCCGAGGCTGGTGTTGGAGCCGTGCTATCACAGCGCTCGGGCACGCCCCTGAAGCTTCGCCCCTGCTCTTTCTTTTCAAGGAAGCTCTGTTTGGCGGAGCGAAACTATGATGTGGGGGACAGGGAGTTGCTGGCTGTGGTAAGGGCCCTGAAGATGTGGAGACATTGGCTTGAGGGGGCGCAACACCCTTTTCTCATCTGGACTGACCACCGTAATCTGGAGTACATCCGGGCGGCGAGGAGACTGAATCCTCGTCAGGCCTGGTGGGCGATGTTTTTCACCAGATTTCGTTTCACTATCTCCTATATACCAGGTTCCTGTAACGCCAAGGCCGACGCACTGTCTCGTCTCTATGATGCCGAGGAGCGGTCCATTGATCCCACTCCCATACTTCCGGCCTATTGTCTGGTGGCATCAGTAGTCTGGGAGGTGGACGCGGACATCGAGCGGGCGTCACGGTCAGAACCTACTCCACCACAGTGTCCTGCGGGTCGGAGGTACGTCCCGCTTGGTGTTCGCGATCGATTGATCAGGTGGGTGCACACATTACCCTCTGGTCATCCGGGTATTGAGCGGACGGTGCGGGGTCTTAGGGGGAGCTACTGGTGGCCCACATTGGTGAAGGACGTTAGGGTTTATGCCTCCTCCTGTTCGGTGTGCGCCCAGTGTAAGGCTCCTAGACACCTGCCTAGAGGGAAGTTACAGCCCCTCCACGTTCCACAGCGGCCTTGGTCCCACCTGTCGGTGGACTTCCTCACCGATCTCCCTCCGTCTCAGGGGAACACCACGATCCTGGTCATTGTGGATCGGTTTTCTAAGTCCTGCCGTTTCCTCCCTTTGCCCGGTCTTCCTACGGCCCTACAGACCGCGGAGGCCCTGTTTACTCACATCTTCCGGCACTACGGGGTGCCTGAGGACATAGTCTCTGATCGGGGTCCCCAGTTCACGTCCCGGGTGTGGAGGGCATTTATGGAGCGAGCGTCTGGGGGTTTTGATCAGCTTGACCTCGGGTTTTCCCCCCCGAGAGTAATGTGCAGGTGGAGAGAATTAATCAGGATATGGGCAGGTTTCTGCGGTCCTATTGCCAGGACCGGCCCGGAGAGTGGGCGAGGTTCGTGCCATGGGCCGAGATGGCTCACAATTCTCTACGCCACTCCTCTACGAACCTGTCGCCATTTCAGTGCGTGTTGGGTTACCAGCCGGTCCTGGCACCATGGCATCAGAGCCAGACCGAGGCTCCTGCAGTGAAGGAATTGGTGCAGCGCTCAAAGGAGACCTGGAGAGCCGTCCAGGAATCCCTGAAACGGGCCGGTGGTCGCCAGAAGGAGAGGGCTGACCGCCACCACAGTGAGGCTCCCGTGTTCGCGCCAGGGAACCGGGTCTGGCTCTCGACCCGAAACCTGCCCCTACGCCTGCCCTGCCAGAAGCTGGGGCCGTGGTTTATGGGGCCATTTCAAGTCCTGAGGAGAATAAACGAGGTGTGTTATAGGTTACAGCTTCCCTCTTACTACCGTATTAACCCCTCGTTTCATGTGTCTCTCCCCAGGCCGGTGGTAGCTGGTCCACTGCAGGACGTTGAGGTGCTAGAGATCCCTCCGGCCCCCCTGGACATCGAGGGGGCCCCGGCGTACAGAGTCCGTTCCATCTTGGACTCTAGGCGTCGGGTGGGGAGCCTGCAGTACCTCGTGGACTTGGAGGGGTACGGTCCGGAGGAGAGGTGCTGGACATCTTGAACCCATCACTGCTGTGTGAGTTCCACAGCCTCCATCCGGATCACCCTGCCCCTCGCCCTCCGGGTCGTCCTCTTGGTCGGTGTCAGGGGGGGTACTGTCACAACTTCTACCGAAGGTGGCTCCTTTCCCCGTTCGGGCGGCGCTTGGCGGTCGTCGTCGGTCTACTAGCTGCCACCGATCCCTTTTTCCCTTTTCGTTTGGTCTAGTCTGTCTTTTGTTGCACCTGTTTTAAGTTGGGTCATTCGTGGGGTATTTAGTCTCGCTTATCTACAGTGGGGGGAAAAAGTATTTGATCCCCTGCTGATTTTGTACGTTTGCCCACTGATAAAGAAAGGATCAGTCTATAATTTTAATGGTAGGTTTATTCGAACAGTGAGAGACAGAATAACAACAAAAATATCCAGAAAAACACGTCAAAAATGTTATACATTTATTTGAATTTTAGTGAGGGAAATAAGTATTTGACCCCCTCTCAATCAGAAAGATTTCTGGCTCCCAGGTGTCTTTTATACAGGTCACGAGCTGAGATTAGGAGCACACTCGTAAAGGGAGTGCTCCTAACCGCAGCTTGTTACCTGTAAAAAAGACACCTGTCCACAGAAGCAATCAATCAGATTCCAAACTGTCCACCATGGCCAAGACCAAAGAGCTGTTCAAGGATATCAGGGACTAGATTGTAGACCTACACAAGGCTGGAATGGGCTACAAGACCATCGCCAAGCAGCTTGGTGAGAAGGTGACAACATTTGGTGCGATTATTCGCAAATGGAAGAAACACAAAAGAACTGTCAATATCCCTCGGCCTGGGGTTCCATGCAAGATCTCACCTCGTGGAGTTGCAATGATCATGAGAACAGTGAGGAATCAGCCCAGAACTACACAGGAGGATCTTGTCAATGATCTCAAGGCAGCTGGGACCATAGTCACCAAGAAAACAATTGGTAACACACTACTCCGTGAAGGACTTAAATCCTGCAGCGCCCGCAAGGTCCCCCTGCTCAAGAATACATATAAATGCCCGTCTGAAGTTTGCCAATGAACATCTGAATGATTCAGAGGACAACTGGTGAAAGTGTTGTGGTCAGATGAGACCAAAATGGAGCTCTTTGGCATCAACTCAACTCAACTCGCCGTATTTGGAGGAGGAGGAACGCTGCCTATGACCCCAACAACACCATCTCCACCGTCAAACATGAAGGTGGAAACATTATGCTTTGGGGGTGTTTTTCTGCTAAGGGGACAGGACAACTTCACCGCATCATTTGACGGGGCCATGTACTGTCAAATCTTGGGTGAGAACCTCCATCCCTCAGCCAGGGCATTGAAAATGGGTCGTGGATGGGCATTCCAGCATGACAATGACCCAAACACACAGCCAAGGCAACAAAGGAGTGGCTCAAGAAGAAGCACATTAAGGTCCTGGAGTGGCCTAGCCAGTCTCCAGACCTTAATCCCATAGAAAATCTGTGGAGGGAGCTGAAGTTTTAGTTGCCAAACGTCAGCCTCAAAACCTTATCCTCTCTAGGGTAGGGGGCAGTATTTTCACAGCCGGATAGAAAACGTACCCGATTTAAACTGGTTACTACTCTTTTCCAGAAACGAGAATATGCATATAATTGGTAGATTTGGATAGAAAACACTCTAAAGTTTATAAAACTGTTTGAATGGTGTCTGTGAGTATAACAGAACTCATATGGCAGGCCAAAACCTGAGAAGATTCCATACAGGAAGTGCCCTCTCTGACCATTTCTTGTGCTTCTGTGGCATCTCTGTCGAAAACACAGGATCTCTGCTGTAACGTGACAATTTCTAAGGCTCCCATAGGCTCTCTGAAGGCGCCAGAAAGTGGAATGAGATCTCTGCTGTCTCTGGGCTAGGTACAGGAGCGCTGTTTGTGAGTGGTCAGGCTGGTGGCTCAGAGACAGGAGATGCGCGGCCCCGAGAAGTGGCCATGTTTTTCTTTCAGCCTATGAACGAAAACAACGTCGCCCGGTTGGAATATTATCGCTATTTTACGAAAAAAATAGCATAAAAATTGATTTTAAACAGAGTTTGACATCGGTAATGGAATATTTTGATTTTTTTTGTCACGACATGCGTCCGCGCGTCACCCTTCGGATAGGGACCTGAACGCACGAACAAAACGGAGGATATTTGAACATAACTATGGATTATTTTGAACCAAAACAACATTTGTGGTTGAAGTAGAAGTTCTGGGAGTGCATTCTGACGAAGAACAGCAAAGTTAATCCAATTTTTCTACTAGTAATTCTGAGTTTACTGAGCCTCGATGTTGGCGAGTGTCTGTTTAGCTAGCCTTGATGGCCGAGCTATCTACTCAGAATATTGCAAAATGTGCTTTTGCCGAAAAGCTATTTTAAAATGTGACACCACGATTGCATAAATGAGTTCTGTATCTATAATTCTTTAAATAATTGTTATGTATTTTGTAAACGATTATCAAGAGTAATTTAGTAAATTCACCGGAAGTTTTCGGTGTGTATGCTAGTTCTGAACGTCACATGCTAATGTAAAAAGCTGTTTTTTGATATAAATATGAACTTGATTGAACAAAAATGCATGTATTGTATAACATAATGTCCTAGGAGTGTCATCTGATGAAGATCATCAAAGGTTAGTGCTGCATTTAGCTGTGGTTTTGGTTTTTGTGACATATATGCTAACTTGAAAAATGGGTGTGTGATTATTTCTGGCTGGGTACTCTCCTAACATAATCTAATGTTTTGCTTTCGCTGTAAAGCCTTTTTGAAATCGGACAATGTGGTTAGATTAAGGAGAGTCTTGTCTTTAAAATGGTGTAAAATAGTCATATGTTTGAGAAATTGAAGTTATAGCATTTAAGGTTTTTGTATTTCATAACAATTTTTACTAGGATTAAATGTTAAGAATTAAGAAAAACTGAGTTTAAATGAATTTAGCTAAGGTGTATGTAAACTTCCGACTTCAACTGTATATCCCAACCAGAAGCCATGGATTACAGGCAACATCTCCTTCAAATGTTGATATTTGGTTATGTTGACAGCCAAACACAAATCAACATCACTAAATATCATTACATTTGAGATGAACCAGAGGTTGAATTGAAACAATAGCTGTTGATTTTGCAAATGCTATACTGAACAAAAACATATATCCAACATGAACATGCAACAATTTAAAAGATTTTACTTAGTTACAGTTCATAAGGAAATTAGCCAATTTAATTAAATTCAGTAGGCCCTGATCTATGGATTTCACATGGCTATGCAGGGGTGCAGCCATAGGTGGGCCTGGGAGGTTATAGGCTCAACCACTTGGGAGCCAGGCCCACCCACTAGGGAGTCAGGCCCAGCCAATCAGAATGAGCTTTTCCGCACAAAAGGGCTTTATTACAGACAGAAATACTCCTCAGCACCCTGCCTCAGACGATCCCCCAGGTGAAGAAGCCAGATATTGAGGTCCTGGGCTGGCGTGGTTACACCATATGCACGCACCACTTTTCCGTATTTTTTTTTTTTCCAAACATGTTATTTTACTTCACCAATTTGGACTATTTTGTGTATGTCCATTACATGAAATACCTCCCAAAAATACATTTAAATTACAGGTTGTAATGCAACAAAATAGGAAAAACGCCAAGGGGGATGAATACTTTTGCAAGGCACTGTATATAATGTTGACGGGGTACAGCTGGGCCACCAAGCTCTCTCACTATACACCACAGGACATGAATGCAGCATTCAGCTCTTAAGTCTGGACGTGGCAATGGACACACTCTTTATACAGTCTCTGGAGATAAATTACCCCAAGGCCTCCACAAAGTAACAAGAAATTGAACCCTTTAGGAAGCTGGGCCTGCACCAATTTTATGGAGAAGTTATATGAACACATATTCATACGCACTCGCACACAAACACATTAACGTGGTCCATTCCCTTGCAGGTCACATACTGTACATAGAGGCTTTAGCACTCAGTGCTAAACATCTTCCCATGTTTTGACTCTGGGGCTCTCTGAGCTAACAGCTAACGTGAGAGACTCATAGACTATGACAGTACTGACTCCCTCCAATTGTATTGATAAACCAAAGCTGACATAAGTTCACCCAATGGAGCCTTAACCAGAGACATCAATACATCTCCATCATATAGATCTATCTCTACAATATCTTCAGATATGACTCATGCATTAACCAAGTTCACACATCATTTTCATAGTCTCTCCACAGGCATAGATACAACATTGAGTTTCTTTGAAACAAGATTCGCCGACCATTGTCTGTTTGACAACTGGCAGATGAGTGAATGTCTATTATTTTGGCATATTTACCAAACATTGATTCATGTCAAGTCAGGATTAGCGCAAGCTGATACGCAATAGTATAAAGTATTTGGTATGCAGTATTTAGTATAATTATCTGAAAGGGATCAAATTGACTATATAAACCATTTCAATAAATCGAAATACTCTAAATCCACAATGACCGCAATATCCCCCTTTCAAGAGCAGCACAAATGTATAACGTTATGTCATTGTGCTGTACTGGGTTCATTCAATTTATCAATGCCAAGTTATTCTATTTTGATTTAGGAGCAACATTTACAGTGGTGTTTGTGGATTGAGGGTGCTTGGCTTTCATGACATTCTTTCCCTGCTTTCAAAGCCATGGGAATCAAGGAAGGTTTTGAAAGGCTTGAGGGTGAAGTGTATAATTATGAAATCTGAGGTAAAATTGTTTGTGGATGGCTGGAAGCTGCTGGTTCTGCCTGACTGACTGGCTAGCACTAGGCAGACTTGCTCACACCACATCAGTGTTAGAGATCTGATCCCCAGCTCTGCTTTGCTCTGCTCTGCAGGCAAGCCAATACACCCTCAGGGATATAGACTTGGTGCCAGGGTGGCAATTGGAAAATGAGGAAGGAAGGAGGGAGTGAAAAAGAGAAGGGGGGGAATCTGTGTGCATGTATGTAAAGGTGCATACCAATGTTGTGTATGTCCGCGTGTGTGCGTAGAACCAGCTCTAGCCACCTCGTTATGTCAGTGACTGACATAAGATAAAAACTTTTGAAATGGCACGTTGTGTATTCTGCTATGTAATCTCTCAACGGTAAATTTATTTTTATGAATGTTTTAGCGGGTGGCCAACTATCGCCACCGGGGCCCAAGTGCAGCACGTAGTCTGGCTATAGGCAGAGGTGGCACTGTGTGTGTGTGTGTGTGTGTGTAAGAGAGAGAACATCATGCTATTTTCAAGGTTTGGCTACCTCTGGCATTCAGTTATAGGTCTAACCAATCTGTCCCTACATTGCGTGACAGTGTTCATGCAATTTTAGGAAAATGCAAACCATTACGTAACAAAAAACTAAGCTCTTTCCAGGCTTACTAACAATAGGTCTTATAAAAGATGGATATCTCAACTCACCGCGATTCAGAACAGCAGACAAAGTTCAACTCAGCGTCTCCCATTATCTTGCTGAATCAGCGAATATGTCCATAGAACTACCAAAACGTTCATCGGTGTGAATGAGTTGTGAATTGGACGAGACCCACAAAACTCCACAACATCCGATGAGTAATAGAAGGAAAACGATTCGACAAGTCGGGCTGCGCTGCGCCTTAGCAATGCTTCCTATCGCTCCGGCCCACTGGGGAAGTTAGGTAGAAAAAAGCTTTTCATAAAGGGCTACGATTATCCGGGAATACCTTAACCTTCCTGGAAGCAGAGTTTTGACCTGTCCGGGGATAATTACTAAATTAAAGTATCGACGGAGAGCGGGCGCAATTCCGCCTGGTGGGGGAATGCGTGCGCGCCTCGGGTTAGAAACACCAGTGGGCGACTGGCAGGAAGGCAACTACGGAGGAATGCAGTTGGGTATTGCTTCACCGGATGTTTAAGTATCTCTGGCCAGTGGTTAAATATTATTTTATAAAGTCCACGCCAGCACCGGGCTCTGCTTGACCCGCCTACTCCGCAGCGCCGTCTGAGAGAGTGGGAGAGCCAAATTTCAATAGGTGAAACAGCAGACACGGGCTTTTTTAGCTCTCCTCTCTCCCTTTTACCCCCGTTCTCACCCAGTCACATGTTTAAAACACAAGTAGCCCTCTGTAATAGCTACGAAAGGAGGATATACTTAAGACCGTCACCGTTGACGTGGCGCGAATGGTAACAAGCGCTTTGGAGACAGCGGCTCCCTTATCACAGTGAAATTGCCTACAGCTATGGATTTCTAGATTTATTGTCTGAGGATATTTAAGTCTTTATTTTCTCATGACGTTTTAAATCTATTATTCATTTTACTGATGTAATCTCTTTCAAGAGGGGCAGATAAATAGGCTACATTTGAGGAATAAGCGAATGTATCTCACCAAAATAAATACCTGTAGGCTAAAGCACACTGTCTGTGAGACAGCCATTAGTTTAGTCTTCATACCTGTCTTAGTGTCATACTTAGCTCTGTCTGTCTGAGCAGGGGATGAACGCTAAGGACGGTTCAGTGCCTGCTTCTCTTCTCCCTTGTCTTCAGCCCCCATATGTCTGTGCATAAGGCATGCATCACAGCACTGCAAAGGCAGCTAACAGCACCAACTGAGACTCCAGACAATGAATGAATGCTGGCATTTAACAGTGAATATGAAGGAGTACATCAACACACATGCATCAGCATTTCAGTTAGCAGTGATCATATGCAACTGCATCCTCTCTAAATTAAGGTTCTAACCTAAGCTTAGAGACCTGAGTTTAAGAACCTAAACTCATCTGCATCCTATCCCTTGGTCCATATATATTATGTCCTTTGTGTGCAATAGTGTGCCAACTACAATCAACATGAACCTTGTTGGAATAATTAACATACCAACACTCAGTTGGTAGAGCATGGCGCTTGCACCGCCAGGGTTGTGGGTTCGATTCCCAGGGCCACCCAAATGTAATATGTATGCAAGCATGACTAAGTCGCTTTGGATAAAAGAGTCTACTAAATGGCTTATATTATTATAATAAAGGTCTCCATCTCCACCCAATATGGTCAGCTTTGTGGTGTTTTCAATAAAGAAAGAAAGTGTGTTTGAAGTGTATTGGAACACGTAGACGTTTCCTCAGTTATATGGTATGGGAGCTGTCCATGGTGCTGTACTGCCTCTAAATAATGAGTAACTCCAATGACTACAGTGACTTGTAGACTCCATCTTTGACTTCCATCAACCTCAATGAATAACTCTTCAACTTGCTATAATTTCCATAAGGCTCTATTTGTGTTGTTTCCCCAGTGTGGGAGCTGTCCACGGTGAGGAAAAACATATTTAAAAACCTCAATGAATAACCGTTCAATTTTGGATCATTTCCATAGGGATTTCTGTAGTAGACTTCATCAGGGGTACAGTTGCTTATCAAGAATACTCCGACATAAAGCACTCTTTACTCTGATTATTTGTTACGCGGAGTGGAACAGGGGAACCCAAGAGCAGACTCAGACGAGGGGACTGGGATGAAATAACCAAGGTATTTATTGAAACACAGGGGGCAGATGGGGTGCAGGCCAGGGGAAGCTTGAGTGGGTTGCATGAAACCATGTGCGGAGGTTGAGGCTGGAGCGAGAGGGGTTGGGACAGGGTAAGCAGGTCCGGAGAGGAATCCAAGGGAGTAGTAGAGTGGGGAATCCAGGACAGACTGGCAGGATGACGAGACGTGGAACTGGAGAAAGGGACCAGAGTCAGAGCGGGCGGAACTGTAGCGGAGAGGAAAACAGCGTCAGGCAAGGAAAACAGGCACAACAGGATCTAATAGTAACAAACGGCTAGAAGCGTAGTCTGACGGAGCAGAAACTACGATGTGGCAGTGTGGAAGTGGCAGGACTGAGTATTTGTAGAGGTCTTGATTATGGAACAGGTTGCAGTCGGTGGGGGATCTGCTCTGACTCCCGCCCACACAATCACACACACACACACACAGAGGGAGAGAGTACTGGGGGAGTGGCGGCAGGTCAAAGAGACACATAGGTTGAGCAGTAGAGGGCGTTGCAGGAGCAGATGTGACATAATTGGCACTCATCTGTTTGCTCCATTAGCTGTTACTTTGGCAACAGCTTCCCTCTCTGGGGCCCCCAGAAAACACAATACAAATCAATGAAACACACATGCTGTAGGCATACACAGAAGTAACCACAGATGATGATGATTGTAATGTTTACACTATTAATATGGTATACTATTGTAGTCGGGATATGATTTCCAGTGTTCTATTTGGGATACACACAAATAAGTGCACTCATTTGTTTACGGGTTGATGGTCACTAGACTTAATATTGAATGTTATGGATTGTTCTCATATCTGTTATAGTAACTGACTCCAGACTGGATTTTGATTTTATTAGGATGCCCAAGTACTGAAGACACTTGTTATTTTATTCTGTGACACTGTGTGATACTGTAGCAGATGATTTTGCGACTTCATACAAGCCTCTCAGCTGGTGTTTACAGAATATAAGAGCCTGCTTAGATAAGGCAAATTATACTTTTCTATGCTTCTATTTTGACTGATCTGATCAACATCTGTTCTCCTTTTGTACACCTGGAAATTAACTCATCAATCAGAACCGGCCCTAGCCAGAACCCCGTATATAACCTCGTTATTGTTATTTTATTATGTTACTTTATATTACATTTTTTACTTTAGTTTATTTAGTCAATATTTTCTTAGCTCTATTTCTTAACTTCACTAGGGTAAGGGGCACTATTTTCACCTCCGGATGAAAAGCATGCCCAAAGTAAACTGCCTGCTACTCAGGCCCAAAAATGAGGGAGTAAGACCTCTCTGAATGAGTGGACACTGCAGAGCTTTTTCATGCGCACGACCGAGAGTGCGCCTTTCTTGTTTACCTTTTATATTGACGACGTTATTGTCCGGTTGAAATATTATTGATTATTTAGTCTAAAAACAACCTGAGGATTGATTATAAACATCGTTTGACATGTTTCTACGAACTGTACGGATACTATTATTTGGATTTTCCGTCTGCCTGTTGTTACTGCGTTTGAGCCTGTGGATTACTGAACAAAACGCGTGAACAAAACTGAGGTTTTTGGATATAAAGAGGGACTTTATCAAACAAAACAAACATTTATTGAGTAAATGGGAGTCTTGTGAGAGCAACCATATGAAGATCATAAAGGGTAAGTGATTAATTTTATTGCTATTTCTGACTTGTGTAACTCCTCAACTTGGCTGGTAACTGTTTGTAATGATTTGTCTGCTGGGCGCTGTTCTCAGATAATCACATGGTATGCTTTCGCACTAAAGCCTTTTTGAAATCTGACACCGTGGTTGGATTAACAAGAAGTTCATCTTTAAACCGATATGTAACACAATTTTTATAATGAGTATTTCTGTTTTTGAATTTGGCGCTCTGCAATTTCACTGGATGTTGGCCAGGTGGAACGCTATCGTCCCACATCCCCTAGTGAGGTGAAACTGCATTGTTGGTTAAGGCCTTTAAGTAAGTATTTCATGTTAAGGTCTACACCTGTTGTATTCGGGGCGCATGTGACACATAATATTTGATTTCCATTTCCACAATATAGATCCACGCCTACACACCACTCAGAAAAATACCTTGGCCCATGGGTGTTGTTTAGTTATTACATGGTTTGTATAGGGTTACTAACAGGTCCGTGCCAGACCTTTCAAGGATGCAGCCCCCCATTCCCCAGCTTAAAAAAATATATACATATCTCGAAATTCATAACATATCAAATGCCTCTGTAGTGAAAATGTTAACATTTTTGAGCATAGGCCTATTTATTTCAGCAACAACACATTCATCACAAATTGTAGGCAAGCTATGGCTCTATTTAATCAGATACGCTTTAGCCGACCTCCGCATAGTGGTTGTTTTGACGGTGTATGAGGTGGAACTGCATTAGAGCTTTCAAATCCCCAAATGGCTTCCAGCATTATACCTAAAGCGGAAATTGCCATTGGCTGCACAGAGTTGCATTAAAGTGAATTTCGCCACTTTTCAACTTCATATTCATCATATACAGCACCAAAACAGTGCCTACATATGTGAGAACAGCGCATTTCTATGATCTGTGGTTAAAAAGATAAGAAAGGTCCTAAAAATGCTTCTCTGTGATATCACAGGGTAGGATTAAAAGTAAAAACTGTGATTTTCAAAACCTGCAACGGGGTTCTAGCCAAGGGGGTGTATTTTCTTGCTCCCCACGTCATCGTGAATCTCATAGTGTTTGAAAATCACAGTTTTTAAAATGTTTTAACTTTTGATGATGTCATCGGGTAGAACTTTTTAACTTCATATTATTTTTCTGCAAAACTCAGAAATGTGCCCTTTTCACATGTTGACACTGATATTGTGCTGGAGATAATGAAAATTATGTTGAAAAGTGGTGGATTTGCCCTTTAACAGAAATCCCATGCAGCCTGTTTACAAGTTCAAACGTTGGAATGTGAGATGTAATCTACACCTCCATTAGGATGATAGAACTCCTCATTATTTAATTTAATGATTTTTCTATTTGAGCCTAATTATTTCTATATAGCCTACACTTTCTTGTTCTGTACTTCTAAAGTGAGTGGGGCGGGTGTGGCTTCAAGACAATGATCGCAAGAGCAGCTGCTCACCGATTTGATTGCTCCAGCGCAGTTCCACCTCCGACACTGCCAAAACATCTGCTATGCCATCGCCGGTTGATCTGATTGAATCTAAGCCCTTATCACAGCGCCTCTTAAAGACATGATTTAGATCGGGAAAAGAGGGTGGGCTATCAGCTGATCTTTGAGTTAGATTTTTTTTCTCCAATGATTGTGATTTATCTTCAATGCTCTTAAATGCTTAAATTCTAACTTCATAATTTAATATTCATAATCTTCTAACTCATGATATATGGCTAGCAGGCTAGCGGCTTGTGTGGATATTTTAGTATATGGTGGTTAGCTGGAGTCTAGACTACCTGTGTTGCTGCTGCAGTGACACTCATGTGCAACTCCCGACTGAAGAAGGGATGGAGTTGAGTCGGAGGGTCATTGATGCAGCCACTCCTCTCTGTCTTTCGCTCTCTCTCTCTCTTTGCTGTCTGTATCAGCCAACCAGACTGAATATTGATGATGTAAATCAAGTGTTTATCAAATGTTATGCTGCTGTGGCAGTACTGTTGATATTTAAACTAGGTAGCTAGCGACACACACTCGACCGCATCTCAAGCCATGTATGTTTGGATACCGGGGGTAACGTGAGCAATCTCCGTAGAGGGCAGACCAACAGGTGCAACCAACGAACGGGGTGGTGGTGGAGGGTGGCGAAATTGACATCAGGATGACTTGCAGGCAGTGGGTTCAGTACTACAACGACAAAAACTGTACACAAAAAATATACCACCACCCAAAAGGACACTTGGTAATTGGGAGGGCAAATGAGCTTGTGCTCAGCACAGATAGACCCCTATCTGTGCATGTACCTGGTAACTAATGATAGAATAGCCAAGTGCAATGTTGTTGCAGACTGTATTACTTGCCATATGCTAGATCTGGATACAATATACTCCAATGTACTTGAGAGAAAATACTTTTCCAGAATACATTCGAAGAAAACTGAAAAAGTCTACCCTTGCACAGTGCTGTTACTGTAGAGATGAAAATCACATAATCATGCTTTTTCCTAGTAAAAATTACTTTGCACAATAACAAAAATATCAAGTGCTCTCTATTTTAAATGTGACACTCATCCTCTCTCATCTCTGACCTACTAAATACTGTAATTCCATTAATTTCAGCATCAAGCTGAAATGAGCGCCATTAGCATATTAATGAGTGGTGTTCCTGAAATGGATCTCCTCTGAGGGACCATGGTGGCAGTGGCAGAGGCAGAACAGCCCAGTGCGTTTCCTACTCAACAGTCTGGGTCTGGCACAGGCTGGGGGTGGGTGACTAATTCACACCTTAACCACAGTCTCAATCACAGAACAGAATAGTCGGGACAGAAGAGAGTCGGCAGAGAGTCATCTCAGCCAAGTGTCGTGCAGCTGCAGGAACAGCTCTCCCTGTTCTGTCTTAATGTTTGCTGTAGAAAACTTTAAGGACTGGGAAAAAGATACAACATTGTTCAATTTTTGGCAATTTTTTGACTGCAGCAAACTATGATATACCCTATGATTTTCAATATTTTTTTCTCTCATCCTTCCCATTGCCTCAGCTGTCAGTCTCTTCAGCCTCTTTCTGAGTACTAAAGGCCCTGAAGATCATCTCTCCCATAGTCTGGAAACTCTCTCTGAAGTCTAATGCCACCTGAATCCCCATGTAATTTGACCTCGGCCTCCTTCAATATCCTTCCACGAACAGTTGAGGACTGTTGATTCAGATAACTCCATTCCATGGGGCCCGGTGGAAAATGAATCCAGGGGTGCTTCGACTAAGAGCTCCTTCTTTTGAGCTCCATTTCTCTGGTTCTCTGGTGCAGAATACTATCAGGCCGGCGGTTATCTCTGCTACATTTAAAACAGGCTATATGAGGAACACACCAAGCCTCATAGAGATTAATTCTATCGCCTACCATGTTTTCTTTTCTATCTAGTAGTGGGGTATAGATAAATGTATTCAAATGTAAGCAGTCACCTCCGTTACCCCTTTTTCGATTATGGTGTGTGCTTATCCATTGATTCACACCTTTGGGAAAAGGAAAAAGTTCTCAACTATTTTGAAAATGCACACCTCTGAACTATTGCAATACTGGGTTATGCATCTAACTCCTTTACATTTTTATTATATATTCATCTGAACAGTAATGTTGTTTGTCATTGGGTACATTTTTGGGGGGAGCAATACTGAAGGCTGTTTCTAACTTTCACTCGCGGATACTGAATGTGGCATTCTTAAAGGGGTCATGTTATATTACATCCCTCCTTTTCTTTTAGAAAATAAACATGTTTTTTTTCAAACATTCTTTATGCATGTATTAATACACTTTCATTCCACAATGCTTAACATGTGTTATAGTATTTGTTTTCTTCTGTTACTTTAAACAAACATAAATATACATTTTCTTTTTAAACTGTATTCAAGTAAAATTTTATTTCTCAGCAGTTCAATTAATTGGTTTTTATTTTTAACATCAGCTATAAGCCTGTGAGGAGCTCTTCCATTTTGTCTTTGATAATATATTCTTGCTGCTAGTGGGATGTCTTCAGGACGACAAGGAGGTGGGTGATGAACTTGAGGGTCAATTTGAGATTCCTCCTCATCATGCTCTTAATCATCCTCTTCATCTGCAGGTGACTTCCTGGCAGTGTTTCAGAAGCTTAAAGTGTGACTGGTTCCTTTTGACAATGTGCCAGTGTCGCTGGACAGTGATCATTGTGCCTTTCACTGCTGTGACTTTGTATGGCTTGGGTTGAATGGAGTCACAAGTTTACCTGTCTTCTTTTGACGAATGAGGACGACGTCTCCTACAGAGAGTTCTGACTGTGATGCATTTATCCTTTGTCTTAGGTTTTCATCTTTTATTTTTTGAAGTGGTCCGTGCGGAGGTGCGAGACATCATTTGAAGGTAAGTCAAAGGTAGGTAGCTTGATCGACAGAGGTCGTCAATAGAGCAAGTCAGTTGAGGGCTGGTTTGTGGAGTGGTGAGGAGTATCTCTGTAGTTCCTTAGTACTTTGTGCAGCTCCTCCTTCCACAGCTTGCCTTTGAACATCACAGTTGTAACAGCTTTCCTCACAGTCCTCATGAACCTTTCAACTTCAGCGTTGGCTTGGGGCCAGTAAGGTGTGATTTTCCGATGGCGGAAACCTAGGTAGCGTGTGAAGTTGAAAAGGGAGGACCATTGTCGCTTTTGACTTCCTTTGGTATTCCCACATTAGAGAACACTTTGTTGACGTTATCTCCGCAAACGGGAATCTTTAGTATTCATCCAGAATGACTATGAGATAATTACCGGTATGGATAGGTCCGCAAAAGTCCACAGAGACTTTCTGCCACGGGCCTTGTGATAGCTCAGACATCTGCAGTGGCTGACTGTCAGTTCGTCTTCTTGAGTGAGGTAAATTACTCTCTGATATTGTAGAATGCTTTGAGCGCTGCCAGTCCCTCTTCAGGAACTGACTGTCAGGTTGTTCTCAGATGTGAAGTTCTCGTAGATCTTGTTCCAGTTGCCAGTGAATGACTGATCAGATGCTGCAGATGCTGGTCATTCGTTACCTCGGTTTTCAGTTCTTGAAGAGTCATGGCTTTAGGTACTGCATTCTTCGCGATGAAGCACACATACATTTCAGTGTCCACATCATCGTGATGGTCGATTAACAAAGACTTTGCGGATGTCGAGACATGTAGTCTGCTGGGTTGGACTTGCCTGACTTGTGAATCACCTCAAACTTGTAGGGTTGAAGCCTGAAAGCCCGTCTCTCAATCCTGACTGGTGGCTTCGACTTGGGGTTGTTAAAGATGAGTTCTAAGGGCTTCTGATCTGTGATCATGTTGAACTAAGCACCACAGATATACAGATACACGTTTCACAGTGCCAGACTTTTGTCAGTGTGTCTTGTTCAGTCTGGGAATATATGTTTGACTGGGATAGATGCTCTGATTGCATACGCAACAGTGTGTGTCGTGTTCGTCTTCTAATCTTCCTGTGCTAGGATTGCACTAATGACGTCTGTTTCTCTGTCTGGATGGAAGTAACTCATGACTGGGTTGTTGAGCATTTGTTCCTTGAACATGTTAAGTGCTTCGTTGTGTGTTTGTTTCCAGGCCCACTCTGTGTCTTTCTTTGTGAGGTCATGCAGCGGTAGAGTGATTGAGGAGACGTCCGGAATGAAGCGGGCACTGTAGTTTGCCATTCCCAGGAGGCTGAGAACTTCACTCGGGTTTTGAGGAAGTGACATGTTGGTTATTGCCTCAAGCTTCTTGGGGTCTGCTGAGATGCCATCTTGAGATAAGTCTTAGCCATAGATCTACAAAGATGTTTTTTGATACTCACACTTGTCTTTGTCGATTGTCAGGTTGTTCTCATGAAGCCTTTGGAAGATGGCTTCCAGTGAACGGTTGTGAGCTTCGGCTGAGGTCCCAAACACAAGAATGCAATCACTGAAGTTTTTCACTACCAGGATTCCATGGAGCACCTGCTGAATGATGTGTTGGAAAACTTCAGCAGATAATGAGATTCTGAAAATGAATGCTTGTACCTTCTTAGTCCCATGTATTTTAAGAAAGTTGTGATATACCTCGACTCTGGAGCAAGTTCTAACTGGCGGTATCCAGCTCAGTCATATTCATATTCAAGGAACAACCTTTCTAGGGGTTCTGATGCTTCTAGATTTTATTTACATTTTGATAACATATCTACATTATTTCACTTTTTAATGCGTATAGTATTGCTTACTAGTTGTTGCCCAATTCTGTAACCACTCCCTCTTCAAACCAGGGTTGACTGGAAAAAGCTGTTCAAAAGAGGACATTGTATTATCATATCTTTGTACTCCATGACGAAGGCCATGCAGCCGAAACACATCAGAGTTTTTAATCTTTGTTTCCATTGAACATGCCATACAAATAAAGACCTTTTCATTAATTATATGAAGAGTGCATTGGTCCTCTATTTTTGATGACCAATTTTGTCACGACTTCCGCCGAAATCGGTCTCTCTCCTTGTTCGGACGGCGTTCGGCGGTCGACGTCACCGGTCTTCTAGCCATCGCCGCTCCACCTTTTGTTTTGGCTTGTTTTCCCGCACACCTGGTTCACATTCCCTCATCAGACTAAATGTATATTACCCTCTGTTTCCCCCATGTCTGTGTGTGGAATTGTTCTTTGTGTAGGGTGTTACGCTACAGGCTGGCTTGAGCTAGGTTTCTTTCAAACCTAAGTTTGTTTGTTTTGTTTAATCCGGTTCATGTTACCGTGGTTGTGCTCTGTGCTCTGTGCTGCCTCGCCTGTGCCTTTGGGCCAGGGTGTATATTAAAGTTCTCCTGTTATCACCCATCTCTGCTCTCCGGCGCCTGACTTCCCGGCAACCAGTCACTCACCCCGTTACAAATTTACCCCTTTTACCAAAGAGCACCTTCTGCCTACCAAAACCTACTATTGTGTACCTTAGCAGCATCTCCCTTCCTTCTTTTTTTCTACAAGTTAATCACAGAACTTCAGTAGTGCTTAGAGGAAGCAGCTCCACAGTAAATGTTTTGTGTTTTTGGGACATTTTACAACTCACACCATGGATTTTACCAGAGAGGCAACAAGTTGTTCCTATAAACATGAAGAGGGTCAAAGGATTATTACCACTACCTCATTGCTAGATGAGATGACAGCCACAGAGAATCCTGGAACGGAATTGAACAAGACATGATCAATATTTCAAAACCCATTTGCGAGTATCTTGTGTCACCCCGCGAACAGTTTTGTAACATTGTTCCCTATGAAACACTGCCAGATACAGTTGAAGTCGGAAGTTTACATACACCTTAGCCAAATACATTTGAACTCAGTTTTTCACAATTCCATCACATTTCCATTGGGTCAGAAGTTTACATACACTCAATTAGCATTTGGTAGCATTGCCTTTAAATTGTTTAACTTGGGTCAAACATTTCACATAGCCTTCCACAAGTTTCCCACAATAAGATGGGGAAATTTTGGCCCATTCCTCCTGACAGAGCTGGTTTAACTGAGTCAGGTTTGTTGGCCTCCTTGCCTGCACACGCTTTTTCAGTTCTGCCCACAAATTTTCTATAGGATTGAGGATATGTGATGGCCACTCCAATACCTTGACTTTGTTGTCCTTAAGCCATTTTGCCACAACTTTGAAAGTATGCTTGGGGTCATTGTCCATTGGGAAGACCCATTTGCGACCAAGCTTCAATTTCCTGACTGATGTCCTGATGTTGCTTCAATATATCCACATAACTGTCCTTCCTCATGATGCCACCTATTTTGTGAAGTGCACCAGTCCCTCCTGCAGCAATGCACTCCCACAACATGATGCTGCCACCCCCGTGCTTCACGGTTGGGATGGTGTTCTTTGGCTTGCAAGCCTCCCCCTTTTTCCTCCAAACATAACGATGGTCATTATGGCCAAACAGTTCTATTTTTCTTTCATCAGACCAGAGGACATTTCTCCAAATAGTTCGATTTTTGTCTTCATGTGCAGTTGCAAACCGTAGTCTGGCTTTTTTATGGTGGTTTTGAAGCAGTGGTTTCTTCCTTGCTGAGCGGCCTTTCAAGTTGTGTCGATATAGAACTCGTTTTACTGTGGATATAGATACTTTTGTACCTGTTTCCTCCAGCATCTTCACAAGGTCCTTTGCTGTTGTTCTGGGATTTTCGCACCAAAGTACATTAATCTCTAGGAGACAGAATGCGTCTCCTTCCTGAGCGGTATGACGGCTGCGTGGTCCCATGGTGTTTATACTTGCGTACTATTGCTGATTGTGGTCTTCCTGCTCAATGTGCCATCTAGCTACTACTTGCTAACTTCGTTGACAAACAAAGAGTTGGAACTTAGCTAGCAAGCAAGTGACTTTGGGCACTGATAAACCATGTGCATCTTGTGCTTTTTTAAAGATAGTTTGACAGCTTGCAGATGATTAAGTTGTAGACATGATATTTTTCTCAGAAATCAGTCCTGAGTGTGCAGCCAGACTTTCCCGACTTGATAGAAAGTCTGTAGTGCACTGATTAGTTCTTCATTCACATTGTTTTACTTGAGAAATACTGCACTAAACACCTTAGCTAGATGTAAAATTGTGCAACTAAGACCTCAGCAAAAACGTCTAAATTAATGACAGATTTCTTGATTTTCTTAGATCAATTCAGACTATTCTAAGGAAGTGAATATTTTGAGGAAGTGGCTATGTTGTTGCTACGGTGACTCAGGAGGGACAAAGAACAGTACCTTCCACACCCCCAAGACAACTTTCATTTGGCTTCAGTCATGGCCGCTAGCATTTCTTAATGAGCAATCTTCCAAACGAGGGCAAAATCAGGAAGTACCCTTTAATACCTTTAAATACACCATTATGGATTTGAGGTGTCATGGGATATTTTCATTAATTTTGGAGATGTTGCTATTCTTATATTTAACGTTAAAATACTTTTTAGCCTCTAATAAACACAACCTTTCTTCAATTCTTCATCGTGAAATTGCAGTTGTGTTCCCCAATGTCCCCATCAAAACTGTCATTACATTAACTATTAGACCATAAACATCAAACTAGTTCCCTATTACGACATCTATCAAACCAGATCACGACCACAACAGGGAAGAGAAATCGACTTTATATCCAGAAACAGTTTCTCGCTGCCCTAATAACTGTGTGTTTGATTTGAAACAACAACGGTGGTGAAAGTGATTTTTTTTTAATTATGAATATTTTTATTTTATTTAACTAGGCAAGTCAGTTAAGAACAAATTCTTATTTACAATAACGGTGATCAAGGTCTTTGTTTGAGGGAATCTTCATGGTAGAGGAGACTCGGTGCTTAGCGGTATGTCTGCTAATTCAGGGGGATTGTAGGATTGATAAACCACTGCAGAGCGGATGAGAAAGGTAAGCTGCTTTGTCTACCCCTCAGTATGCACAGATCACATTCAGAATCTCACAGCGATAATGTCTTTTCCTTTTCATGGCATTGTCCTCCCTTTTCATTTAGCATTTCATAAGCACACCTCTGTGAGGCTTATCAAAGCTTATTGAAGTTTTTGTGTGTTGAGAATTTACTTAATTTGAGAAACTCAAACAAATAAGAACAATTCAAAGTACTTTGGTTATCTTTTCAGGTGCATTTGGAAGGTTTGACAGTGTATTTGCTCTCTCATATTTTCCTTTTTAATGTGTTTTGTGGAGAGGATTTGTGCCAAAAGCCTAGAAGATGAATGGATGTATCTTCTAGATATTATCAAGCTCTACCCTTCTGTCAACACTGTGTGGCACACTGCTAAAGGACAGACCCAGGTGGGAATGGAACATTATATGTTTTGTACCTTTTTCTGCTCGGAAGGTGGGCCATCATTGATACCAGCGGAGCAGATAGGCAGGAGATTTGTAAGCAGTGCTGTGTGCGAGAGAGGCCCAGCTCCGCCATTACAAATCCATCATCAGTGATATACAGGAGATAAAGTAGAAGGCAGCAACAAGCTACTACAGCACTAGGAGGCTGAGACTGACCGACCACACTGATGAAAGTTAGAGCTTGTGTCTTAGCGGGGTTGCACATAAAATCAATTTTTGGAACTATGGGCGTTTGCACAACCTAACAAACATATGTTGTTGTAGTTTATTCCAAAAAGGCAGACTACTGTTATTGAAGTGCAACAAAGGAAAATGCTTCACACTTCAATAAGCTAGTTTTGACATTCTTCAGAACGGTGTTTGTATCTCAAGGATATGTTCCATACAAACAGAAAGCACTTGTGACTGATCAGGGTTCAATTCTGGGTTGCCTGCACACCTAAAGACTGTTAGCTCAAGGCTAGCTGGGAGGTAAAAGTTAAGCTGAGAGCTAATCTTCAGGTCTCAGCAAGGTTACATCATATGAGTATAGAGTGATTTCGGAAAGTATTCAGACCCCTTGACTTTTTCAAAATGTTCTTACGTTACAGCCTTAGTCTTAAATGGATGAAATAATTTTTTCCCTCATCAATCTACACACAATACTCTATAATGACAAAGCAAAACTGTTTTTTTTTACAGACATGATGCTTGGCATTCAGGCCAAAGAGTTCAATCTTGGTTTCATCAGACCAGAGAATCTTGTTTCTCATGGTCTGAGAGACTTTAGGTGCCTTTTGGCAAACTCCAAGCGGACTGTCATGTGCCTTTTACCAATTGTACCAAGGACTGGCTTCCCTCTGGCCACTCTACCATCAAGTTCTGATTGGTGGAGTGCTGCAGAGATGGTTGTCCTTTTGGAAGATTCTCCCATCTCCACAGAGGAACTCTAGAGCTCTATCAGAACAACCATCAGGTTCTTAGTCACCTCCCTGACCAAGGCCCTTCTCCCCTGATTGCTCAGTTTGACCGGGCGGCCAGCTCTAGGAAGAGTCTTGGTGGTTCCATTTATGAATGATATAGGCCACTGTATTCTCGGGGATCTTCAACGCTGCAGAACTTTTTTGGTACCCTTCCCCAGATCTGTTTCTTGACACAATCCTATCTCGGAGCTCTACGGACAATCCCTTCGACCTCATGGCTTGGTTTTTGCTTTGACATGCATTGTCAACTGTGGAACCATATATACAGTTGTGTTCCTCTCCAAGTAATATCGAATAAATTGAATTTAACACAGGTGGACTCCAATCAAGTTGTAGAAACATTTCACGGATGATCAATGGAAACATGATGCACCTGAGGTCAATTTCGAGTCTCATAGCAAAGGGTCTGAATACTCATGTACATAAGATATTTCTGTTTTTATTTTCTGTAAATTTGCTACAATTTCTACAAACCTGTTTTTGCTTGTCATTATGGGGTATTTTGTGTATTGATGAGGAAAAAAATCAATTTTAGAATAAGGCTGTAAGGTAGCAACTTGTGAAAAAGTCAATGGGTCTGAATACTTTCTGAATGCACCGTATTACACCGATTCACCTTCCCTACACAATGGTTTGAAGAAGCAGACAAGAAGGGGACACGTTTTGAGTCATGCATGGACCATGTCTTGGACATATCATTCACCAACAGTAAGCTCTGGTTTGAAGAAGTAAGAGAAGGGGACATGTGAAGGCATGTGAAGTGACCTGGCCCACGTTATCCCTGTCACTTTGTTTCTTTCACGGCCACGCCTGTGACAGTTCCATGTGCCGCCAGCTGACAGGGAAAATTCAGGCAGGCTAGAAAGAATGCTCTGTGACAGGGTTGGGAGGAGCATACTGGAGATAAAACAGCATGACTCAACAAAATATATTTCCCCCTTAAAATGTTATTTACAGCCAGTTTCAAACACATCTTTAGCTCAGTAATCTGTGACTGTAGGCTTCAGTGATTGGCCATGTAGAAGACATAACAAATGTACGTAGCTTCTCTGCACCGTCAATCTATTTATTAGACCTACCACTACTTAAGCTGTCTCAGCAATGGTGGGTTTGGTGTTGGGTCTTCCACAGAATTTTTTTCGAAGGACAAAGAAGTGAACTGGATGAAGAAGTGTAGGCTACGCTACAGTCTACCTTGGGTGACAAAGTGACTACAATCTTTCATTTAAAGACTAGCTATCTTGGGGTGTTAACTTTCCCATTGGGTGCAATGCCTGCTTCTACCTTCCCTATCAACTATTGCAATGGAAAGTTGTAGTCTAAAGATTCTGCATTGAAATTGAAATAATTAAAAACAAGATGGTTCTGATAACCCAGCCACATGCCTTTTAACAGTTTATGTGAAAAGCTGGACCTTTGAAGGCCTTAGTAGTTAGGCTGAAAAGGGAGAACAGAAATGGGTACCATTGTCCTATGCACTAATGTACACTTATGTCTGATTACCGGGATTGTTTTTTCCCCTTTTCACTACTGTGCTTTCAATCTGTGGTTAACAGACATGCCCCATTCAGAGTTTTGATTAAAAACAGTTATCTTAAGTGAATACAGTGTGAATAGGACACAAATAATGAAACTCTAATTGCAATCACACTCCTTGGTATTTTCATCCTCTATTGTCTCTGGAGATAAATCAACAACTTGCAATTTGGCTGTGAAAGCTTATTCAAAGGAAGGCATGCTTATTTTGTCGATGCTTATTTTGTGAATATGAAATAACTTGTATAACTGGTAGCCTGAAATGCTAATCTTTGAATAACATTCTGTCTACCTCTCCCAGTTTTATCAGCAAATCGTCAGAACTTGGAGCTTGTATGAGTTGGACACCTGTTTTCTTAAAGCTTTAGAGAGTAGGCGAAAGCACTGCACCAGAGGTACTCTCGACCCCTGGCATTGTTGTTTTCTCCCTGATAGAGGCTAGGCGACATCTTCAGGAGCCCTTTAGAATCTCTGATTGACAGCCATACTAAATTACAGAGAAGTTCCAGGATAGGCTGGTTCTCCTGAGGTTCCACAGGCTCTAAATTCTTCCTGAATCCGACACGAGCGTTCCCATGTTCCTCAGCCCTGATTTAACAGTTCTAAAACACCCCCGTGAGCTCAGCACTGAACAAAACCCAAACGTTGCTAATGCCAAGTTAATTAACACAGACCCAGATGCTCAGCCCTCAGAAAGCCATGGAGCGCCAGAGAGGGAATATTGCCCTCTAGTTCTGTTTATTTTCATGCTAATGCCTTGATGTCAGTGGGACGGACATTTGCTAGGCCCTCTCAGCTCAGCTGCTTGGTTAATATTGTTTACGCAGCCTTCCAAAAATGGTATGATTAATATGGGCATCATGGCTTTTGACACTGCCACCGTTTGCTGTTGGCTGTCTATGAAAGTCTGTGGCGGCTAGCAGGTGGGTGGTTTTCAGAAGCATTGTGAGCAAATAAGACTTTTGTCTGGCTGAATCTAATTAGTTAGCTTGAAGTATAAAAAAGCTGTCATTTTGCTCATAAAATGTCCAACCAAATGTTGACCTAGTTACTTTATTACATTCTTTATGAGGGGTTCCTCCATTGTTGGTATGAAGAAAATCAAGTCATTTTCAAAACCTTTTTTGAGACATTGAATACCAGCTACATTTTACTTTGGAGACTCTCCAACTGATTGCTCCGAAAACATCAAATGTTATCCGTTCTTGAACAAAATTATTCATTGGACTGTGATACTTAAAGGCAAAAGGACTGCTATCATTAAAGCAACCTCAGGCTAGCACTCTCCTGGTATTACGAATTTCCCCCTTGAGTACTATTCTACCATCCATTCTACATGGAAATGTACAGACTAGAGAACCACTGTGATATTCAGTCCCTGGTTAAAAAAAATGGGTCAAATAAACACAATAACAAATGGCAGGGAGCTGGAAGGGTAATTATTTAATTCAGGGGGCATTAATCATCATCATCAGTTAGCACGATGAGAACCTGCATCATGCAATATGTGGATAATTGAAAGGAAAGATAGCAGCGTGTTAAATATTTTTTTATCTCTGCAAGTTTTGAAGTAAAGATAATTAAAAGGTCAAATGAGTGACCAAGTTAGTGGGCCGGATGTGCATTTGCTGGCTGGCAGATTACCCACCCTGTCACCCAATCATTTAATTGACTTTGCTTTGCATGCCATATCTCACCAATTACAGAGGAAAGAGAGATCTTCTCAGGCAGGGACCAGGGTGGGCAGGCAAGGTCATCAATCATTCAATCAGACCTGTAAACACTAACAGTCTGCAAATGATTCAAACGATAGTGAAAATCTTACAGCCAGCCATGGATAACAAATCTCCTTCAACCTCTATTAAAACAAATTGACATGCAGTGGCTCCCTGATCCCATATCTCTCACATGGATTCTGCGTGGCAGACAATTTGTACCACCTTTCCATAACTCTTCAATACTTTATATGTACTGTATTTTGAGCCCTTTGACTGATTGATTTTTCATATGACTCTCTTGATCAGACGAGGCAGTGCAGTTTGAGAAGCATCACCCTGTATGGCTTGTTGGACGTCAGAGACTGTGGGTAGTTCACCTCCACCATACCAACACCCTCAATCCACTACAATTTGCATATCACCCAAACAAATCCATGGACGACGCAATCGCCGTTGCACTGAACACCGCCCTATCCCACCTGGACAAGAGGAACACATATGTGAGACTGCTGTTCATCGACTACAGCTTAGCTTTTAACACCATAGTGCCCTCCAAGCTCATCACTAAGCTCAGTACCTTGGTTTACCATATTATATGTGGAAGAAAAATACTTTAAGCATATGTTCTCTTTTCAGTCTCCTCCATTTCCACTAACTGAAGTTAACTCTAAGAATTGTTTTCCTAATAATAGTGTAAAATTAACAGCAGTTATTGATGAAATTAAAGCAATTAGGCCAGGGAAAACTCCAGGGCTGGATGGCACATCAACTGGGGTACAGTAGCAGTCAAAAGTTTGGACATACCTACTCATTCAAGGGTTTTTCTTTATTTTTACTATTTTCTACATTGTAGAATAATAGTGAAGACATAAAAACTATGAAATAACACCTATGGAATCATGTAACCAAAAAGTGTTAAACAAATCAAAATATATTTGAGATTCTTCGATGTTTCCACCCTTTGCCTTGATGACAGCTTTGCCCACTCTTGGCATTCTCTTAACCAGCTTCATGAGGAATGCTTTTCCAACAGTCTTGAAGGAGTTCCAACATATGCTGAGCACTTGTTGGCTGCTTTTCCTTCACTCTGCGGTCCAACTCATCCCAAACCATCTCAGTTGGGTTGAGGTCGGGTGATTGTGGAGGCCAGGTCATCAAATGCAGCACCATCACTCTCCTTGGTCAAATAGTCCTTACACAGTCTGGATGTGCTTCAACACCTGCATTGCTTGCTGTTTGGGGTTTTAGGCTGGGTTTCTGTACAGCACTTTGTGATATCAGCTGATATAAGAAGGGCTATATAAATACATTTGATTTGATGTGTGTTTTGGGTAATTGTCCTGTTGAAAAACAAATGATAGTCCCACTAAGTGCAAATCAGATGGGATGGTGTATGGCTACAGAATGCTGTGTTAGCCATGCTGGTTAAGTGTGCCTTGACATCTAAATAAATCACAGACAGTGTCACCAGCAAAGCACCCCCACACCATCACACCACCTCCTCCATGCCTTACGGTGGGAACCACACATGTGGAGATCATCCGTTCACCTACTCTGCATCTCACAAAGACACGGCAGTTGGAACCAAAAATCTCAAATTTGGACTCATCAGACCAAAGGACAGATTTCTACCGGTCTAATGACCATTGTTTGTGTTTCTTGGCCCAAGCAAGTCTCTACTTCTTATTGGTGTCCTTTAGTGGTGTTTTTTTTATTGCAGCAATTCGACCATGAAGGCCTGATTCACACATTATCCTCTGAAAAGTTGATGTTGATGTTGAGTGTCTGTTACTTGAAATCTGTGAATAATTTATTTGGGCTTCAATCTGAGGTGCAGTTAACTCTAATGAACTTATCTTCTGCAGCATAGGTAACTCTGGGTCTTCATTTTCTGTGGCGGTACTCAGGAGAGTCAGTTTCATCATAGCGCTTGATCGTTTTTGCGACTGCACTTGAGGAAATGTTCAAAGTTCTTGAAATGTTCCGGATTGACTGACCTTCATGTCTTAAAATAATTATGGACTGTGGTTTGGTCGTTTCTTTGATTATTTGAACTGTTTTTGCCATAATATGGACTTTGTCTTTTACCAAATAGGGCTATCTTCTGTATACCACCACCACCTTGTCACAACACAACTGATTGGCTCAAACGCAAGGAAAGACATTTCACAAATTAACTTTTCACAAGGCACACCTGTTGATTGAAATGTATTCCAGGTGACTGACTACCTCATGAAGGTGGTTGAGAGAATGCCAAGAGTGTGCAAAGCTGTCATCAAGGCAATGGGTGGCTACTTTGAAGAATCTTAAATTCAAAATATATTTTGATTTGATTAACAATTTTTTGGTTACATATTATTTCATAGTTTTGATGTCTTTACTATTATTCTACAATGTATGAGTAGCTATGTCTAAACTTTTGACTGGTACTGTATATATTTTTTTGTTGCTGTACTAAAAGGTCTACTATTAGCATGTTTTAACCACTCCTGTAAAAACCAAGTACTCAGCAAGAAGGTCTGATTTCACTATTACTAATACAGGATCCAGGTGGTAAGTACAAAGATCCACTCCACCTAAAAAACTGGAGTCCTCTTACAATTCAGTGTTTTGATGCAAAAATCCTATCGAAATGCATAGCAGATAGGAGTTAAAAGGTGTTAACGGATATTATTCATCCTGATCAGACAGATTATTTACATGGAAGATATATTGGAGATAATATAAGTACTTGAAACAATAGAACACTTTGAAAAATCTAGGACACCAGATCTGGTATTCATAGCAGATTTTGAAAAGGCTTTTGATAAAGTATGACTAGAAATTATATATAAATGCGTGAACTATTTAAATTTACGAGAATCTCTTATAGAATGGGCCATTAAAGTTATGTATAGTAAAATAATAAATAATGGCTATATCGTAGAAGAATAAAACAAGGCTGTCCACTGTCGGCGTACCTATTCATTACATTTTACATTTTAGTCATTTAGCAGACGCTCTTATCCAGAGCGACTTACAGTAGTGAATGCATACATTTCATACAATTTCATACATTTTTTTTTTTCTGTGCTGGCCCCCCGTGGGAATCGAACCCACAACCCTGGTGTTGCAAACACCATGCTCTACCAACTGAGCTACAGGGAAGGCTGTATGTCCATTGAAATGTTAGCTATTAAAATCCGATCCAACAATAATATAGTAGGGCTAGAAATCCAGGGCTACGCACCGGTGCCGCGGTGTCAAAGGATGATCAAGAAGATCATCAAGGACCTCAATCACCCAAGCCACGGACTGTTCACTTGGCTACCATCCAACAGACAGAGACAGTACAGGTGCATCATAGACACACACTCACACATGCACTCACAGCCTATGCTGCTGTCCCTTGTTATAGAGACATTGAAACACTGGTCACTGTGTATTTAAATACTGTATCCCCGACATAGCTTATTCTATATTATATCTACATTATATCTACTGCTGTACAATCTTAGTTTATCTTGTGTTCAACGGCTTGTGAAAGTATTCACCCCCTTGGCACTTTTCTTATTTTGTTGCCTTACAACCTGGAATTGAAATAGATTTTTTTGGGGGTTTGTATCATTTGATGTACACAACATGCTGACCACTTTGAAGATGTGATAAGAGAATTATCTAATGAGGGTAAATTAATCAATAATCCATCATTAATTAGTAGTTATGGAGCATGGATAATTAATAGTTAATGTACTGAACGTTAGTCTCATAAAGGTCTAGTAGAGGCTGGAAAGGGAGAGGGTGTATTTAGAGATACCGGGACGAGCCTTCATGGTTCTCCTGATCTATGGGGAAAGGAACAGGCAGTGCTGGAACAGTGGTAGCAGGTCAAGGAAGAGATACTGTTCACCTACTGTCTGTGCGTATGTGTGTGCAAAGGTTATCTACTTTTGGGTGTGGATGTGTGTAAGTAGCGGAGAGAGAGGATAAAATTAACATCTTTGTCATTTGGACCTCAGAACGTTCTCGGAATAAACTGAACAGACCTTTTGCAGAAAGCTGAGTCCTTGCCTAATTATGAACCCAGTGTCTTACAAACCCTGGGGATTAGTCAAGGCTTATTGATTGTTAATTTATAGCATTAGGATATAAAATGCAAAATATTTTTTATAGTTAAACAAACAAGAAATAAGACAAAAAAATGAAAACCTGAGTGTGCATAACTACTTATGCAGCAATTACAGCTGCAAGTCTCTTGTGGTATGTCTCTATAAGCTTAGCACATCTAGCCACTGGGATTTTTGCCCATTCTTCAAGGCAAAACTGCTCCAGCTCCTTCAAGTTGGATGGGTTCCGCTGGTGTACAGCAATCTTTAACCTCTCTGGGGTATGTGGGACGCTAGCGTAGCATAACATTAGATTATGTTAGGACAGCGCTGAGACAAGAAAAACCACACAGCCATTTTCCAAGCAAGGAGAGGCGTAACAAAAACCAGAAATACAGCTAAAATTAATCACTAACCTTTGACGATCTTCAACAGATGACACTCCCAGGACTCAATGTTACACAATACATGAATGTTTTGTTAGAAAAAGTTCATATTTATATCCAAAAATCCCATTTTACATTGGCGCGTGATTTTCAGAAAATGTTTTGCCTCCAAAACCCTCGGTGAATGAGCACATCAATTTACAAAAATACTCATCATAAACGTTGATAAAATTTACAACAGTTATTGAAAGAATTATAGATAGACTTCTCCTTAATGCAACTGTTGTGTCAGATTTCAAAATAGCTTTACGGCGAAAGCACATTGTTCAATATTCTGAGTACAGAGCTCAGCCATCAAAGCAAGCTATACAGTTACCCGCCAAGTTCTGGAGTCAACAAAACTCAGAAATAGTATTATAAATCTTCACTTACCTTTGCTGATCTTCGTCAGAATGCACGCCCAGGACTCCCACTTCCACAAGAAATATTTGTTTTGTTTGATAAACTCCATATTTATATCCAAATACCTCAGTTTTGTTTGTGCGTTCAGATCACTATTCCAAAGGAACAATGAGCGAGCGCAAAACCCTAGTCAAAAAGTTCCATTACCGTTCGTAGAAACATGTCAAACGATGTTTACAATCAATCCTTAGGGTCTTTTTATCATAAATATTCGAAAACATTCCAACCTGACAATAGCGTATTCATTACAGAGGAAAAAGAAGGAACGGAGCGCCTGCATAACTGCGCAGTAAACAACTCATTGGCCTCAGGCAGTCCACTTGTTGAGTCAGCTCTTATTCTCTCCCCAGTAACAGTAGAAACATGAAACAAGGTTCTAAAGTCTGTTGACATCTAGTGGAAGCCTTAGGAAGTGCAAAAGGAACCCTAAGTCACTGTATACTGTATAGGCAATCACTTGAAAAACTACAACCTCAGATTTCCCACTTCCTGGTTGGATTTTTCTCAGGTTTTTGCCAGCCATATGAGTTCTGTTATACTCACAGACATCATTCAAACAGTTTTAGAAACTTCAGAGTGTTTTCTATCCAAATTTACTAATAATATACATATCATACCTTCTGAGCCTGAGTAGCAGGCAGTTTACTATGGGCACACCTTTCATCCGGACGTCAAAATACTGCCCCCTACCCTAGAGAAGTTAAGTCATACCACAGAATCTCAATTGGATTGAGGTCTGGGCTTTGAGTAGGCCATTCCAAGACATTTAAATATTTCCCCATAAACCACTCGAGTGTTGCTTTAGCAGTATGCTTAGGTTCATTGTCCTGCTGGAAGGTGAACCTCCGTCCCATTCTCAAATCTCTGAAAGACTGAAACAGGTTTTCCTCATGAATTTCCCTGTATTTAGCTCCATCCATCATTCCTTCAATTCTGACCAGTTTCCCAGTTCCTGTCGATGAAAAACATCGCCACAGCATGATACTGCCACCACCATTGTTCACTGTGGGGATGGTGTCTCTGGGTGATGAGAGGTGTTGAGTTTTCCTCAGACATAATGTTTTCCTTTATGGACAAAAAGCTACATTTTAGTCTTATCTGACCAGAGTACCTTCTTACATATATTGGGGGAGTCTCCCACTCCCTCTCTTGGCAGGTTTGTTGTGGTGCCATATTTTTCCATTTTTTAATAATGGATTTAATGGTGCTCTGTGGGATGTTTAAAGTTTCTGATATTTTTTGAACTCAACCCTGATCTGTACTTCTCCACAACTTTGTCCCTGACCATTTTGGAGAGCTCCTTAGTCTTCATGGTGCCGTTTGCTTGGCAGTGCCCCTTGCTTAGTGGTGTTGCAGACTCTGGGGCCTTTCAGAACAGGTGTATATATACTGAGATCATGTGACGCTTAAATAAAGTCCACCTGTGTGCAATCTAACAAATTATGTGACTTCTGAAGGTAATTGGTTCCACCAGATCTTATTTAGGGACTTCATAGCAAAGGGGGTGAATATATATGCACGCACCGCTTTTCTGTTTTTTATTCTTTGAAACAAAGTATTTTTTACGTTTCACTTCACCAATTTAAACTATGTTGTGTATGTCCATTACATGAAATCCAAATAAAAATCTATTTAAATTACAGTTTGTATGCAACAAAATAGGAAAATCGCCAAGTGGGATGAATAATTTTACAAGGTACAATCACAACTACGGTGATTATTATTATTTGACCATGCTGGTCATTTATGAACATTTGAACATCTAGGCCATGTTCTGTTATATCTCCACCCGGCACAGCCAGAAGAGGACTGGCCACCCCTCATAGCCTGGTTCCTCTCTAGGTTTCTTCCTAGGTTTTGGCCTTTCTAGGGAGTTTTTCCTAGCCACCGTGCTTCTACACCTGCATTGCTTGCTGTTTGGGGTTTTAGGCTGGGTTTCTGTACAGCACTTTGAGATATCAGCTAATGTAAGAAGGGCTATATAAATAAATTTGATTTGATTTGCTGTAAATTCCCCCTGTGTACATATGTATACATTGAATTTTGATACTGCTACAATGCTATTTGGGTTGCTAATTGGATTCCTCCCACCATTCTTGATTTCTTGTCTTTTGTTTTGTCTTTACATTTTAATTGCTTGACATTTGACTGCATTGTTAGGAGCTGAAAACATCTGCATTGTGCATGTACTGTTATAACACCTACTAAACTGTGTATGTGACCAATAAACTTTGATTTGATTTATTGTCACTGAGATATGAAGCATTCTCCTCTCTGAGGTATGCATGCTATTGATTCCTCAGGGGCACTATCAATCACTGTGATAACTCTAGCATCACATAACTTATTGAGAGCCATCATTCAGCCAATGGGCAGTGCGATGAGAGGAGAAGAAGGGACAGAAATCTATGGTATTTTTTCTCTCCCTTTCTATCTTTCATCTTCTCTCTTGTCCCCCTACCCCAATTTAAATTAAATTCAAAATGTTTTATTGATATGACATATTTGTCTGTCCCTCTCTCTCTCTCTCTCTCTCTCTCTCTCTGTTTCATTCTCTCTGTTTCTCAATCTCTCCTCTCCTCTCTCCAGTCTCCGGTAAGTGTGAGGTATGAGTCTGCAGGCAGCAGGCACATCCATGCTGGCAGCGGTCTATAATGTTGTTAACCCCCTAGAGTTGATGTCCGCACCCCATGGAAATCTAATTAGCACAATAAAATTCCCCTTCTGTCTTTTAAGATAAAGATGAGTTTTTTTTATGAGCTGCGTCCCAATCCAAGGTACAGCGTTGTTTTTTTTAGATATATTTTAAAAATATATATTTATTGACTGACCATGACTTTCCAAATCACCCAACACTGCTATTTGTAAGGTTCATTTTAAACAAATATGATTTTTTTTAACCATTTCTGAACCTGTGACCAGAAGCAAGCTACAAAGGGGAAATACCAGAGAAAATTATCCAGTGATTCTGTCTCTTTGCAGCAACATCTACGGAGCTGAGATTGTTGTATCCCCCATATATACGGTGCCTTGCGAAAGTATTCGGCCCCCTTGAACTTTTAGATCTTTTGCCACTTTTCAGGCTTCAAACATAAAGATATAAAACTGTAATTTTTTGTGAAGAATCAACAACTAGTGGGACACAATTATGAAGTGGAACGAAATGTATTGGATATTTTTTAACCTGTTGGGGATAAGGGGCAGTATTTGCACGGCTGGATAAAAAACGTACCCAATTTAATCTGGTTACTACTCCTGCCCAGTAACTAGAATATGCATATAATTATTGGCTTTGGATAGAAAAGACCCTAAAGTTTCTAAAACTGTTTGAATGGTGTCTGTGAGTATAACAGAACTCCTATGGCAGGCCAAAACCTGAGAAGATTTCAAGCAGGAAGTGGCCTGTCTGAGAAGTAGTGTTTCATCTTGGCTCTTTTTATTGAAGACTCAGGATCTGTGCAATAACGTGACACTTCCTACGTCTTCCATAGGGTCTCAGAGCCCGGGAAAACGTTGAACGATATCGAGGCAAGCTCTGGCTGAAACACTTTATCGCTTTTGGCAAGTGGCCACTCAGAGTACTATGGGCTTAGGCGCGTGCCCGCTTCGACCGAATGGTTTCTTTTCCTTTGTCTGTTTATCTAAACGCAGATTCCCGGTCGGAATATTATCGCTTTTTTATGAGAAAAATGGCATAAAAATTGATTTTAAACAGCGGTTGACATGCTTCGAAGTACGGTAATGGAATATTTAGAATTCTTTTGTCACGAATTGCGCCATGCTCGTCACCCTTATTTAGCCTTTAGGATAGTGTCTAGAACGCACGAACAAAACGCCGCTGTTTGGATATAACGATGGATTATTTTGGACCAAACCAACATTTGTTATTGAAGTAGAAGTCCTGGGAGTGCATTCTGACGAAGACAACAAAGGTAAGAACATTTTTCTTATAGTAAATCTGACTTTGATGAGTGCTAAACCTGCTGGGTGTCTAAAAAGCTAGCCCTGTGATGCCGGGCTATCTACTGAGAATATTGCAAAATGTGCTTTCACCGAAAAGCTATTTTAAAATCGGACATATCGAGTGCATAGAGGAGTTCTGTATCTATAATTCTTAAAATAATTGTTATGCTTTTTGTGAACGTTTATCGTGAGTAATTTAGTAAATTCACCGGCAGTGTTCGGTGGGAATGCTAGTCACATGCTAGTCACATGCTAATGTAAAAAGCTGGTTTTTGATATAAATATGAACTTGATTGAACAAAACATGCATGTATTGTATAACATAATGTCCAAGGGTTGTCATCTGATGAAGATCATCAAAGGTTAGTGCTGCATTTAGCTGTGGTTTGGGTTTATGTGACATTATATGCTAGCTTGAAAAATGGGTGTCTGATTATTTCTGGCTGGGTACTCTGCTGACATAATCTAATGTTTTGCTTTCGTTGTAAAGCCTTTTTGAAATCGGACAGTGTGGTTAGATTAACGAGAGTCTTATCTTTAAAATGGTGTAAAATAGTCATATTTTTGAAAAATTGAAGTAATAGCATATCTAAGGATTTGAATAACGCGCCACAGGCTTCAACTGGCTGTTGAGTAGCGTCCCACCTAGCCCATAGAGGTTAACAAATAAAAAACTGAAAAATTGTCCGTGCAAAATTATTCAGCCCCCTTAAGTTAATACTTTGTAGCGCCACCTTTTGCTGCGATTACAACTGTAAGTCGCTTGGGGTATGTCTCTATCAGTTTTGCACATCGAGAGACTGACATTTTTGCCCATTCCGCCTTGCAAAACAGCTTCAGCTCAGTGAGGTTGGATGGAGAGCGTTTGTGAACAGCAGTTTTCAGTTCTTTCCACAGATTCTCGATTGGATTCAGATTCAGGTCTGGACTTTGACTTGGCCATTCTAACACCTGGATATGTTTATTTGTGAACCATTCCATTGTAGATTTTGCTTTATGTTTTGGATCATTGTCTTGTTGGAAGACAAATCTCCGTCCCAGTCTCAGGTCTTTTGCAGACTCCATCAGGTTTTCTTCCAGAATGGTCCTGTATTTGGCTCCATCCATCTTCCCATCAATTTTAACCATCTTCCCTGCCCCTGCTGAAGAAAAGCAGGCCCAAACCATGATGCTGCCACCACCATGTTTGACAGTGGGGATGGTTGGTTCAGGGTGATGAGCTGTGTTGCTTTTACGCCAAACATAACGTTTAGCATTGTTTCCAAAAAGTTCGATTTTGGTTTCATCTGACCAGAGCACCTTCTTCCACATGTTTGGTGTGTCTCCTAGGTGGCTAGTGGCAAACTTTAAATGACACTTTTTATGGATATCTTTAAGAAATGGCTTTCTTCTTGCCACTCTTCCATAAAGGCCAGATTTGTGCAGTATACGACTGATTGTTGTCCTATGGACAGAGTCTCCCACCTCAGCTGTAGATCTCTGCAGTTCATCCAGAGTGATCATGGGCCTCTTGGCTCTTTAAATCTGGGTATTCCTCCAAAGCTCCATTGTCCTGAGTCTACACAACTCTGCCAGGACATAGGATCAAGGGAGATACTAAAGTGTTTTAGTACTATATCTCTTGACACAATGATGAAAATAATCATGGCCTCCAAACCCTCAAGCTGCATACTGGACCCTATTCCAACTAAACTACTGAAAGAGCTGCTTCCTGTGCTTGGCCTCCTATGTTGAACATAATAAACGGCTCTCTATCCACCGGATGTGTACCAAGCTCACTAAAAGTGGCAGTAATAAAGCCTCTCTTGAAAAAGCCGAATCTTGACCCAGAAATTATAAAAAACTATCGGCCTATATCGAATCTTCCATTCCTCTCAAAAATTTTAGAAAAAGCTGTTGCACAGCAACTCACTGCCTTCCTGAAGACAAACAATGTATACGAAACGCTTCAGTCTGGTTTTAGACCCCATCATAGCACTGAGACTGCACTTGTGAAGGTGGTAAATGACCTTTTAATGACGTCAGACCGAGGCTCTGCATCTGTCCTCGTGCTCCTAGATCTTAGTGCCGCTTTTGATACCATCGATCACCACATTGTTTTGGAGAGATTGGAAACCCAAATTGGTCTACATGGACAAGTTCTGGCCTGGTTTAGATCTTATCTGTCGGAAAGATATCAGTTTGTCTCTGTGAATGGTTTGTCCTCTGACAAATCAATTGTAAATTTCGGTCTTCCTCAAGGTTCCGTTTTAGGACCACTATTGTTTTCACTATATATTTTACCTCTTGGGGATGTCATTCGAAAACATAATGTTAAATTTCACTGCTATGCGGACGACACACAGCTGTACATTTCAATGAAACATGGTGAAGCCCCAAAATTGCCCTCGCTAGAAGCCTGTGTTTCAGACATAAAGAAGTGGATGGCTGCAAACTTTCTACTTTTAAACTCGGACAAAACAGAGATGCTTGTTCTAGGTCCCAAGAAACAAAGAGATCTTCTGTTGAATCTGACAATTAATCTTGATGGTTGTACAGTCGTCTCAAATAAAACTGTGAAGGACCTCGGCGATACTCTGGACCCTGATCTCTCTTTTGAAGAACATATCAAGACTGTTTCAAGGACAGAAAAATTAATCCATGCTTTTGTTACTTCTAGGCTGGACTACTGCAATGCTCTACTTTCCGGCTACCCGGATAAAGCACTAAACAAACTTCAGTTAGTGCTAAATACGGCTGATAGAATCCTGACTAGAACCAAAAAATGTGATCATATTACTCCAGTGTTAGCCTCCCTACACTGGCTTCCTGTTAAGGCAAGGGCTGATTTCAAGGTTTTACTGCTAACCTACAAAGCATTACATGGGCTTGCTCCTACCTATCTTTCCGATTTGGTCCTGCCATACATACCTACACGTACGCTACGGTCACAAGACGCAGGCCTCCTAATTGTCCCTAGAATTTCTAAGCAAACGGCTGGAGGTAGGGCTTTCTCCTATAGAGCTCCATTTTTATGGAATGGTCTGCCTACCAATGTGAGAGACGCAGACTCAGTCTCAACCTTTAAGTCTTTACTGAAGACTTATCTCTTCAGTAGGTCCTATGATTAAGTATAGTCTGGCCCAGGAGTGTGAAGGTGAACGGAAAGGCTGGAGCAACGAACCGCCCTTGCTGTCTCTGCCTTGCCGGTTCCCCTCTTTCCACTGGGATTCTCTGCCTCTAACCCTTTTACAGGGGCTGAGTCACTGGCTTACTGGTGTTCTTCCATGCCGTCCATGGGAGGGGTGCGTCACTTGAGTGGGTTGAGTCACTGACGTGGTCTTCCTGTCTGGGTTGGCGCCCCCCCTTGGGTTGTGCCATGGCGGAGATCGTTGTGGGCTATACTCGGCCTTGTCTTAGAACGGTAAGTTGGTGGTTGGAGACATCCCTCTAGTGGTGTGGGGGCTGTGCTTTGGCAAAGTGGGTGGGGTTATATCCTGCCTGTTTGGCCCTGTCCGGGGGTATCATCGGATGGGGCCACAGTGTCTTCTGATCCCTCCTGTCTCAGCCTCCAGTATTTATGCTGCAGTAGTTTATGTGTCGGGGGGCTAGGGTCAGTCTGTTACATCTGGAGTATTTCTCCTGTCTTATCCGGTGTCCTGTGTGAATTTAAATATGCTCTCTCTAATTCTCTCTTTCTCTCTTTCTGTCTTTCTCTCGGAGGACCTGAGCCCTAGGACCATGCCTCAGGACTACCTGGTATGATGACTCCTTGCTGTCCACAGTCCACCTGGCCGTGCTGCTGCTCCAGTTTCAACTGTTCTGCCTGCCGCTATGGAACCCTGACCTGTTCACCGGACGTGCTTGTTGCACCCTCGACAACTACTATGATTATTATTATTTGACCATGCTGGTCATTTATGAACATTTTAACATCTTGACCATGTTCTGTTATAATATCCACCCTGCACAGCCAGAAGAGGACTGGCCACCCCTCATAGCCTGGTTCCTCTCAAGGTTTCTTCCTAGGTTTTTGGCCTTTCTAGGGAGTTTTTCCTAGGGAGTTTTTCCTAGCCACCGTGCTTCTTTCACATGCATTGCTTGCTGTTTGGGGTTTTAGGCTGGGTTTCTGTACAGCACTTTGAGATATCAGCTGATGTACGAAGGGCTATATAAATACATTTGATTTGATTTGATTTGGCTGCATCTCTGATCAGTCTTCTCCTTGTATGAGCTGAAAGTTTAGAGGGACGGCCGGGTCTTCGTAGATTTGCAGTGGTCTGATACTCCTTCCATTTCAATATTATCGCTTGCACAGTGCTCATTGGGATGTTTAAAGCTTGGGAAATCTTTTTGTATCCAAATCCGGCTTTAAACTTCTCCACAACAGTATCTCGGACCTGCCTGGTGTGTTCCTTGTTCTTCATGATGCTCTCTGCGCTTTAAACAGACCTCTGAGACTATCACAGAGCAGGTGCATTTATACGGAGACTTGATTACACACAGGTGGATTCTATTTATCATCATTAGTCATTTAGGTCAACATTGGATCATTCAGAGATCCTCACTGAACTTCTGGAGAGAGTTTGCTGCACTGAAAGTAAAGGGGCTGAATAAATTTGCACGCCCAATTTTTCAGTTTTTTATTTGTTAAAAAAGTTTGAAATATCCAATAAATTTCGTTCCACTTCATGATTGTGTCCCACTTGTTGTTGATTCGTCACAAAAAAATACAGTTTTATATCTTTATGTTTGAAGCCTGAAATGTGGCAAAAGGTCGAAAAGTTAAAGAGGGCCGAATACTTTCGCAAGGCACTGTATACCATTCTGTTTGTGGTAAGAATTTTGTATAATAATTTAAATAGAAAAACTCAGTGTTGAATCAAGTGTTGTTTTTTGTATCAGTTCATAAACCATGTTCCATGGAATCGGTACATCGAACATCTCTTCCCATTTATTTTGCAACCTTTATGGCGTGGCTATCAACATTTTTGTTTTCAAATGAAACTGGTATATTTTTCTATTTTTGCCAATTCTTTTCAGCCAATTTGTTACTTCAATATATGGCAGACAAACAACCCTACGTTTCCCTCTTCCACTTGCCTCCTCCATTTTTGTGGTAATGCTGCAATCAGTTGGTTATAAATGTGGATTGAGCAGATATTCCCAAATATTTTCCATAGCTGCATATGTCATATAACTCCACTGTTTCTATTCATAGTGTCATGAATAAATATACAAGAAAAAGAAAAACATACATAAAGAATTTTTTTATTGTTAATCAGTATATTTCAGTTTAACCATAATTTTTGTTGTAATATTTGTTCTACATTTCTGGAGGATAAAATTGATATTGTAACCAGCTTTGTATGGCTTGTTTAAGAAAGAGTAATACTTAAACAAAATATCATTTTAAATTAGTCGGAAATGAGAAGTTGTAATCTGTATAAAGGCAAAAAGGCAATTTTTGAACAAGGGATGAGCCTTTCTTAATAATCTACTTGAGAACCATTTTGGGTTTAAGTATAACTTATGTATGAGTGAAGCTTTTACTGAGAGATTTAAGGTTTTCATATTTAATAGTTGCAGCCCCCCAGACTCATATTCATTATATAAATTGGCACGTAAAATTTTGTCTGGCTTAGCATTCCAATAAAATGAAATATTCTTTGCTCATGTGATTTAACGAGTTTTCTGGAGTAGGCAGCGCCATTAGTAAGTAAGTAAACTGTGATAGCACCAAAGAGTTAATCAGTGTGATTTTTCTATAAATAGACAAGTATTTACCCCTGCATGGTTGCAGAATCTTATCTATTTTTGCAAACTTTTGCAAGCGTTGTTTATTAACTTCTGTCTGTAGCATCCGAACAACTTGGGCAATATACTAATCGTTTTTTCCATGTCTGAATCTGTTATTCCATGCATTTATTTGGGCTAATAGCAGTAAGGCCAAATACAATGTTCCATCAATAATTAAAATAATACCTAAAATTCTAAATCAAATAGCTAAATGGTCCTTGGTATGACCATCTTAAAAAAAATCCATATGTTAGCATAGTAGATGGTGAGAGGTTAGCATGTCTTGGGTTATGATCTTTCTGTGTCTGTAACTTTCTCACTCATCATTATTCACAATTCATAATCATGGTAGCATCCACATTAATGTAGCAGTGTTTAGAAACATATGATATTCTTATTTACAATAAAAGTAACTCCAAAATGACACGATACATTATTTACCATTCATTTCTATTGGGAACAAAATAATATGAAACACAATCAAAGCAAACAACAAGCGCATCCAAGAAGTGTGTACAGCCATAAGCCTGTTGTCATTGCGTGCTAGGACCAAATACTTAACTTTTTACAACTTTAATACACATATGTGACCGACCGGCTCAAATCGGTCTTATATAGCAACATTTTAAATAGTGTTTTCTACATTGGATACAAGTAGAGACTCAGAGCTACAAAATGGCATATCATACACTACAGTCATGGCCAAAAGTTTTGAGAATGACACAAATATTAATGTTCACAAAGTCTGCTGCCTCAGTTTGTATGATGGCAATTTGCATATACTCCAGAATGTTATGAAGAGTGATCAGATGAATTGCGATGAATTGCAAAGTCCCTCTTTGCCATGGAAATGAACTGAATCCCCCAAAAACATTTCCACTGCATTTCAGCCCTGTCAAAAAATGACCAGCTGACATAAGGTCAGTGATTCTCTCGTTAACACAGGTCTGAGTGTTGATGAGGACAAGGCTGGAGATAACTCTGTCATGCTGATTGCATTTGAATAACAGACTGTAAGCTTCAAAAGGAGGGTGGTGCTTGGAATCATTGTTCTTCCTCTGTCAACCATGGTTACCTGCAAGGAAACACGTGCCGTCATCATTGCTTTGCACAAAAAGGGCTTCACAGGCAAGGATATTGCTGCCAGTAAGATTGCACCTAAATCAACCATTTATCGGATCATCAAGAACTTCAAGGAGAGCGGTTCAATTGTTGTGAAGAACGCTTCAGGGCGCCCAAGAAAGACCAGCAAGCACCAGGACCGTCTCCCAAAGTTGATTCAGCTGCAGGATCGAATCACCACCAGTACAGAGCTTGCTCAGGAATGGCATCAGGCAGGTGTGAGTGCATCTGCACGCACAGTGAGGCAAAGACTTTTGGAGGATGGCCTAGTGTCAAGAAGGGCAGCAAAGAAGCCACTTCTCTCCAGGAAAAACATCAGAGACAGACTGATATTCTGCAATAGGTACAGGGATTGGATGAGGACTGGCTTAAAGTCATTTTCCTGATGAATCCCCTTTCCAATTGTTTGGGGCATCGGGAAAAAAGCTTGTCCGAAGAATACAAGGTGAGCACTACCATCAGTCCTGTGTTATGCCAACAGTAAAGCATCCTGAGACCATTCATGTGTGGGGTTGCTTCTCAGCCAAGGGAATGGGCTCACTCACAATTTTTCCTAAAAACACAGCCATAAATAAAGAATGGTACCAACACATCCTCCGAGAGCAACTTCTCCCAACCATCCAGTAACAGTTTGGTGACAAACAATTCCTTTTCCAGCATGATGGAACACCTTGCCATAAGGAAAAAATGACAACTGTAATGGTCGTCGTATATAGTGGAACAAGGCGCAGTGGGTTGAGTGCCCATTTTTACTTTTATTGAGAACACTTAATAACAAAACAAGAAAACGAACGACCGAACGAACGAACGAACGAACGGTAATGCAGGCTACACACACAGCAGTGCAAAAACAACTTCCCACAAAGGACAGGTAAAAACAGGGCTACCTAAGTATGACTCCCAATCAGCAACAACGATGTACAACTGTTCCTGATTGAGAGCCATACCAGGCCAACACAAAGAAATACACAACATAGATAGAGCATAAAAATACAAACATTGAACATAACCAAAAACCTCGGAATACTCTAAACAAACACCCCTCTACATAAACACATATACCAACAAACCCCGAACCACATAAAACAAACACCCCCCTGCCACGTCCTGACCAAACTACAATAACAAATAACCCCTTTACTGGTCAGGACGTGACAACAACTAAGTGGCTTGGGGAACAAAACATCGATATTTTGGGTCCATGGCCAGGAAACTCCCCAGACCTTAATCCCATTGAGAATTTGTGGTCAATCCCCAAGAGGCGGGTGGACAAACAAAAACACACAAATTTGGACAAACCCCAAGCATTGATTATGCAAGAATGGGCTGCCATCAGTCAGGATGTGACCCAGAAGTTACTTGACAGCATGCCAGGGCGGATTGCAGAGGTCTTGAAAAAGAAGGGTCAACACTGCAAATATTGACTCTTTGCATCAACCTCATGTAATTGTAAATAAAAGCCTTTGATACTTATGAAATGCTTGTAATTATACTTCAGTATTTCATAGTAACATCTGAGAAAAATATCTAAAGACACTGAAGCAGCAAACTTTGTGGAAATTAATATTTGTGTCATTCTCAAAACTTTTGGCCACGACTGTACAGTTGAGGAACAATGGAAAAGTAATTTTTCTTTGAAAGTTGATAAACTTGTAAACTCACTTTTGAGAAAATAGTGTTTGAATGTTTTGGTACTATTATTGGAGAGCCTTTCTTTTTCTACACCCCTTCAGCATAATCACACCCTCCTAAGCTTTAGCCCACCCATCTATTTAAGGGTTGATCTGAATGTACTAAAAACGGCAGTCAAGCACCCAAGCTAACTTGCTAGCTACTTCCAGACATCTAAGTGAGAGAGAGAGAGAACAGCTCACTGAACATTACTCTCCCTAGCAGAGCTGGTCAGGCTGTTATGTTATCCCGAGCGTTGCTGACTGCAACTGTGCTGTCCGATTGTCAGTTCGTAACTTCAGTGCATTTCGTGTTCAGAGTGCACACCAGACGCTTTGGCCGATGAGTTTACTGACGTTTACTAACAGCGACCATATTCAATGGCCATATTCAACAGGTGTTGAGGATTCGTAAATCCATCAACTATTCTGCGCTGTCTGGCACACTAAAACGAGAGTGCTCTGAAAATGGAATAGAATGAATGAATTTACGAATTCACCCAAAATGGTTACTTGCATAGTGGAGTCTTTTGTTAAGACAAGTAGCTAAACAATGAACCATAAACCCAACCCATGATGTTACTACCCTGCATGAATCCGCAGGCAGCTAACCAACCAGGTTCAATGTTAGCTAGCTAATATTAGGCTACTGCTAGCTAAGGAAATGGCTGAGATATGAATAATAAGGTCACACATGTACCGTTAGCTATTGAGCCAGCCAGCTAACAAAAGCTAGCTAGGTAAACAATGAACCATAATCACAACTCATGACATTACTACCCTGCATGAATCTGCAGGCAGCTAACCAACCAGGTTCAATGTTAGCTAGCTAATATTAGGCTACTGCTAGCTAAGGAAATGGCTGAGATATGAATAATAAGGTCACATATGTACCGTTAGCTATTGAGCCAGCCAGCTAACAAAAGCTAGCTAGGTAAACAATGAACCATAATCACAACTCATGACATTACTACCCTGCATGAATCTGCAGGTAGCTAACCAACCAGGTTCAATGATAGCTAGCTAACATTTACATTACATTACATTTACGTAAGTTAGCAGACGCTCTTATCCAGAGCGACTTACAAATTGGTGCATTCACCTTATGATATCCAGTGGAAAAACCACTTTACAATAGTACATCTATATATTTTTTGGGGGGGAAGGGTGGGGGGGGGGTTAGAAGGATTACTTAATCCTATCCCAGGTATTCCTTAAAGAGGTGGGGTTTCAGGTGTCTCCGGAAGGTGGTGATTGACTCCGCTGTCCTGGCGTAGTGAGGGAGCTTGTTCCACCATTGGGGTGCCAGAGCAGTGAACAGTTTTGACTGGGCAGAGCGGGAACTGTGCTTCCGCAGAGGTAGGGAGGCGCGCAGGCCAGAGGTGGATGAACGCAGTGCCCTTCTTTGGGTGTAGGGACTGATCAGAGCCTGAAGGTACGGAGGTGCCATTCCCCTCACAGCTCCGTAGGCAAGCACCATGGTCTTGTAGCGGATGCGAGCTTCAACTGGAAGCCAGTGGAGTGTGCGGAGGAGCGGGGTGACGTGAGAGAACTTGAGAAGGTTGAACACCAGACGGGCTGCGGCGTTCTGGATGAGTTGTAGGGGTTTAATGGCACAGGCAGGGAGCCCCACCAACAGCGAGTTGCAGTAATCCAGACTGGAGATGACAAGTGCCTGGATTAGGACCTGCACCGCTTCCTGTGTGAGGCAGGGTCATACTCTGCGAATGTTGTAAAGCATGAACCTACAGGATCGGATCACCGCCTTGTTGTTAGCGGAGAACGACAGGGTGTTGTCCAGGGTCACGCCAAGGCTCTTAGCGCTCTGGGAGGAGGACACAATGGAGTTGTCAACCGTGATGGCGAGATCATGGAACGGGCAGTCTTTCCCCGGGAGTAAGAGCAGCTCCGTCTTGCCGAGGTTCAGCTTGAGGTGGTGATCCGTAATCCACACTGATATGTCTGCCAGAGATGTGATTCGCCACCTGGTTATCAGAAGGGGGAAAGGAGAAGATTATTGTGTGTCGTCTGCGTAGCAATGACAGGAGAGACCATGTGAGGATATGACAGAGCCAAGTGACTTGGTGTATAGCGAGAATAGGAGAGGGCCTAGAACTGAGCCCTGGGGGACACCAGTGGTGAGATCACGTGGTGCGGAGATGGATTCTCGCCATGCCACCTGGTAGGAGCGACCTGTCAGGTAGGACGCAATCCAAGAGTGAGCCATGCCTGAGATGCCCAACTCGGAGAGGGTGGAGAGGAGGATCTGATGGTTCACAGTATCAAAGGCAGCAGATAGGTCTAGAAGGATGAGAGCAGAAGAGAGAGAGTTAGCTTTAGCAGTGCGGAGAGCCTCCGTGACACAGAGAAGAGCAGTCTCAGTTGAATGACCAGTCTTGAAACCTGACTGATTTGGATCAAGAAGGTCGTTCTGAGAGAGATAGCAAGAGAGCTGGCCAAGGACGGCGCGCTCAAGAGTTTTGGAGAGAAAAGAAAGAAGGGATACTGGTCTGTAGTTGTTGACATTGGGGGATCAAGTGTAGGTTTTTTGAGAAGGGGTGCAACTCTCGCTCTCTTGAAGATGGAAGGGACGTAGCCAGCGGTCAAGGATGAGTTGATGAGCGAGGTGAGGTAAGGGAGAAGGTCTCCGGAAATGGTCTGGAGAAGAGAGGAGGGGATAGGGTCAATCGGGCAGGTTGTCACAAGTCGCAAGATTGCATCTGGAGAGAGAGGGGAGAAAGAGGTCAAAGCATAGGGTAGCGCAATGTGAGCAGGACCAGCGGTGTTGTTTGACTTAACAAACGAGGATCGGATGTCGTCAACCTTCTTTTCAAAATGGTTGACAAAGTCATCCACAGAGTGGGAGGGGGGGGGAGGAGGATTGAGGAGGGAGGAGAAGGTGGCAAAGAGCTTCCTAGGGTTAGAGGCAGATGCTTGGAATTTAGAGTGGTAGAAAGTGGGTTTAGCAGCAGAAACAGAGAAAGAAAATGTGGAGAGGAGGGAGTGAAAAGATGCCAGGTCCACAGGGAGGCTAGTTTTCCTCCATTTCCGCTCGGCTGCCCGGAGCCCTGTTCTGTGAGCTCGCAATGAGTCATCAAGTCACGGAGCAGGAGGGGAGGACCGAGCCGGCCGGGAGGATAGGGGACATAGAGAGTCAAAGGATGCAGAAAGGGAGGAGAGGAGGGTTGAGGTGGCAGAATCAGGAGATTGGTTGGAGAAGGGTTGAGCAGAGGGAAGAGATGATAGGATGGAAGAGGAGAGAGTAGCAGGAGAGAGAGAGCGAAGGTTGCGACGGCGCAATACCATCTGAGTAGGGGCAGAGTGAATAGTGTTGGAAGAGAGCGAGAGGGAAAAGGATACAAGGTAGTGGTCGGAGACTTGGAGGGGAGTTGCAGTGAGATCAGTAGAAGAACAGCATCTAGTAAAGATGAGGTCAAGCGTATTGCCTGCCTTGTGAGTAGGGGGGGACGGTGAGAGGGTGAGGTTAAAAGAGGAGATGAGTGGAAAGAAGGAGGCAGAGAGAAATGAGTCAAAGGTAGACGTAGGGAGGTTAAACTCACCCAAAATTGTGAGGGGTGAGCCATCCTCAGGAAAGGAACTAACATTAGGCTATAGCTAGCCAAGCAAATGGCTCTCTGTCAAAATTAGGAATGTGTAATATTTGAAAATGTAGCTAGCTAGACTATCTTACACGCATACATCATTCATGGTTGGATGCGTCTCCTGTCGGATGGCATCGTTGCCCTTAGTTTGAAGATGTTATCCGGAGACAGGTGTTTTTTCCATCTGCTTAGCAATCATACTCGAATTCCACTGATTTCAAAACTCAGTCCTCCAAAAACTGGAGAGAAACATTTATGTAGTTTTAATACATGATACATAAAAAAGCAGCATTAGACAGGATTACCTAGACATACGGACCACCTCAAATAGACAGTCAGCTCTCCTGTGAAGTAGTCACCCACGACATATGCCTAGTGTCGCAGCGATCTAAGGCATTGCATCTCAGTGCTAAAGGCGTCACTACAGACCCTGGTTCGATTCCAGGCTGTATCACCACACGCCGTGATTGGGAGTCCCATGGGGCGGTGCACAATTGGCCCAGCGTCGTCCAGGTTAGGGTTTGGCCGGGGTAGGCCATCATTTACATTTACGTCATTTAGCAGACGCTCTTATCCAGAGCGACTTACAAATTGGTGCATTCAACTTATGATATACAGTGGAACAACCACGTTACAATAGTACATCAAGATACTCTGGTTCACAGGCAGTTTCATTCAACTAGGGTTGAGCCTGACTCCCGTGGTAAAACTGACTTTGGTCAAGAGTGTCACAACTATCAAGGTTCAGGTCATTGGAAAAACGAATGTCCGGTTCTCAGGGATAGGGGTAAATTCAGTACGTGCGCTTACATTAAATCTAAGCCTATGGCGTTAGCTGCGCCTGTTTCACATCAGTTCACTCCTGACACATTGTCTCATGCCCAGGGGCATGTGAAAGTCCATATTGACCCAGACTATTTACCTTTCATTACGGAGGGTTTTGTGTCTGTTAGGAAGTAAGGACCTAGTGCCAGTGAAGATCCTGAGAGACACAGGTGCCTCTGAATCGTTTGTGTTGGAGTCTGTTACTCTTCTCTGCTGAGACTGATTCGGGGAATAGTGTTCTAATCAGGGTAATAGGTTTGACCACTCTGTCAGTTCCATTGCATAAACTGATGATGGATTGTGGACTGATGAAAGGTGGGGGTGCGTCCATCGTTGCCTATGCAGGGAATAACTTGGCTGGTGAGCGTGTATGGCCTGTCGTGTTTCCATCTCCAGTGGTTTCCGCTAAGTCGTCATTTGTAGGGATTCCTGATGAGTGCGCAGAGTTTCCCAGAGGTGTTCTCTGCGTGTGCAGTGACGCGTTCTATGACCCGTGGTGACCTGGTCACTGCACTGGCTAACGAATGCCACAAAGAAATCTGTCACTGTTGTCCCGTTATCTGTACCCCGCTCCGATCTAATCAAGGCGCAACGGGCTGACCCCACATTAGAAGAGTTGCGTGACCAAATTGTGCCTGTGGAACAGTTGGTAGATGTGGCTATTTTCTCCAAGAGGATGTCCTGATGAGAAAGTGGGTGTCTCATGGTAGGTGTTTTCCGGGGGAGGCAATTAGTCAGGTTGTTGTATCAGTTAAGCTTTGTGAGTTGGTGTTGACAACTTCCCACAATGACGTTGCTGGACATATTGGTGTGAGGAAAACCTACCATCGCATATTAAGACATTTCTTTTGGCCTAGGTTAAAGGAGGATGTTTCTGAGTTCATCAACTTGTCACACCTGTCAATTAACTGGTAAACCTAATCAAGCTATTAAACCGGTACCACTGTTTCCTATTCCTGTTCTCTGCCAACCTTTTGAGTATCTGATTATTGACTGTGTTGATCCTCTGCCTCGTTCTAAAAAAGGGTAGTAGTTACCTGTTCACTGTGATGTCAGACAATTAGGATTCCTGCTGCCTATCCTCTCCGGTCTATCACGACCCTGTCTGTGCTAAAAGCTTTGACTCAGGGATTCCAAACAGTGAGTGAAACTAAGGTCATTCAGAGTGCTCAAGGATCTAATTTCACCTCTAATCGGTTTGGTCAGGTTCTCCAACAGCTCCATATTAAACACAATCTGTCTAGGGCCTATCCTGTGCAAAGTCAAGGAGCGGTGGAACGTTTCCATCAAACACGTACGTTTTTGTTGAGAGCTTATTGTACGGAGATGGAGGAGGGGTTGCCTTGGTTACTGTTAGCCGCTAGGGAGGTTTCACTGGAGAGCACCGGTTTCAGTCCAAATGACCTTGTTCGGACATAAAGTGCGTGGACTTCTATCTGTTCTCCAGGATTACTGGAAGTCTCCCAAGCCCCCTCAGTTTCTGTTATCTTATGTGTGTGAATATGCCGCTGGTGAAATGGCTAAAGAGAAGCTGTCATCTTCACAGGAGAGGATGAATGGGCATATTTGATCGGCGAACTGAGCCTCGTCACTTTAGTCCAGGGGACCAGGTTCCTGCTCTGCTGCCAATTGTTGATTCTCCTTTTCAAGACAAGTTTCAAGGTTCATATGCGGTTGTGTGCCAGTGCACTGAGCAAAACTATCTAGTTGCCACTCCAGAATGGAGAAAAGCACACCAACTGTGCCATGTAAATTTGTTAAAACCTTCTTATGCATGTTCCTCTGAGGCTGAACAGTGGGAGTCTACAGAGGACGGTAAACCTGTTATTTTGGCCGATACCATTACTTCGCTGGGTTCTTGTCATGCTAGGTCCGTGCATGAGGAAGATGTTCCTGGTCCTGACGATTGCATACTGCAGGGTAGATTGAAAAATTCAGACATTGGATATTTAAGACAGCCTTCTCGCTCATCTACCTGTTGATGGGTGAAAATAGATGGTTGGTCTGATTCAGAGATTTCCAGGTTTGTTTTCTGATACACGTACAAACTTTGTCAACAGGCTTTTGAAGATGCAAAGAGGTTGCTTACCTCAACTCCAGTGCTGGCTGCTCCTTGCGTGGATTTGTCATTCATCTTACAGGTGGATGGGAGTCATGTTGGTGCAGTTTTGCTGCAAGCAGATGTGTCTGGTGTTGAGAGGCCTGTTAGTTTCTTATCCAAAAAGTTTAACCATTATCAGTTGAACTACTCGGTCATTGAAAAAGAAGCGCTAGCACTCATATGGGCGCTACAGCACTTCGAGGCGTATGTTGGGTCGGGAGTAGTACCTATTGTGGTTTACTGTACACCGACCAAAACCTCACCTTTTTTAAGGTCCATGATGTGTCCTAATCAGAAGATAATGAGATGGTGTTTATTTTTACAAGCATTCAATCTCAATGTGCGGCACTTCCGGGGGACTGATAATGTTGTTGCTAACACCCTCTCTCGGCGCTCTGTTCCTGAATGACCACTGTTATTTTGTGTTTGGTATTGTTCTGTTCTGTCGCTCCTCTGTGTTCCCTTCTGGTCTCGTTTTCTTCTTTCCTCTTAAAGGTTGCTTCCTGTCCGCAAAGGTTGCTGAGGTCTGAGGAGTACGAGGTTGGCTGGGGAAAGTGGAAGTGTGAACACGTAACCCCCTCAACAATTTGAGACGCAGAGGCTGGGTCAATTTGTTTGTGTGACTGGTATGGTGTTCCGGGGTCCTTGTTGGTCCCCGGTTTTATGGGGGGGTGACGACCCTCCCATTCTGTCTCCCAAATTCTTTGCTCTTGTTTTCCTGAATAGGTTGTCGGTGGGCGGAGCCGGGAGGGTCATCAACGAAATGGGACACCTGGGTTCGGGTGTGTCCCAGGATAAATGCATCTCTTCCCCATTCATTGGGGGAGAATCTCTCCATGCAGACACTGATAGATTTTGGTTGTGGCTGTTTTTGTTTGTTTGCGTTGGCACTTTTCAACACCCCTCATTATCACTTTTATGCATGCAACCACTCACTTACACTACTGATTACTGACTACACACCATTGTTAATTGTGTTTAGTTTGATTTATAAATACAGTGAGGGAAGAAAGTATTTGATCCCCTGCTGATTTTGTACGTTTGCCCACTGACAAGGAAATGATCAATCTATACTTTTAATGGTAGGTTTATTTGAACAGTGAGAGACAGAATAACAAAAAAATCCAGAAAAACGAATGTCAAAAATGTTATAAATTGATTTGCATTTTAATCAGGGAAATAAGTATTTGACCCCCTCTCAATCAGAAAGATTTCTGGCTCCCAGGTGTCTTTTATACAGGTAACGAGCTGAGATTAGGAGCACACTCTTAAAGGGAGTGCTCCTAATCTCAGCATGTTACCTGTATGAAAGACACCTGTCCACAGAAGAAATCAATCAGATTCCAAACTCTCCATCATGGCCAAGACCAAAGAGCTCTCCAAGGATGTCAGGGACAAGATTGTAGACCTACACAAGGCTGGAATGGGCTACAAGACCATCGCCAAGCAGCTTGGTGAGAAGGTGACAACAGTTGGTGCGATCATTCGCAAATGGAAGAAACACAAAAGAACTGTCAATCTCCCTCTGCCTGGGGCTCCGTGCAAGATCTCACCTCGTGGAGTTGCAATGATCATGACAACGGTGAGGAATCAGCCCAGAACTACACAGGAGGATCTTGTCAATGATCTCAAGGCAGCTGGGACCATAGTCACCAAGAAAACAATTGGTAACACACTACGCCGTGAAGGACTTAAATCCTGCAGCGCCCGCAAGGTCCCCCTGCTCAAGAAAGCACATATACATGCCCGTCTGAAGTTTGCCAATGAACATCTGAATGATTCAGAGGACAACTGGGTGGTCGGATGACCAAAATGGAGCTCAACTCAACTCGCCGTGTTTGGAGGAGGAGGAATGCTGCCTATGACCTGAAGAACACAATCCCCACTGTCAAACATGGAGGTGGAAACATTATGCTTTGGGGGTGTTTTTCTGCTAAGGGGACAGGACAATTTCACCGCATCAAAGGGACGATGGACTGGGCCATGTACCGTCAAATCTTGGGTGAGAACCTCCTTCCCTCAGCCAGGGCATTGAAAATGGGTCGTGGATGGGTATTCCAGCATAACAATGACCCAAAACACACGGCAAAGGCAACAAAGGAATGGCTCAAGAAGAAGCACATTAAGGTCCTGGAGTGGCCTAGCCAGTCTCCAGACCTTAATCCCATAGAAAATCTGTGGATGGAGCTGAAGGTTCGAGTTGGAAAACGTCACCCTCGCAACCTTAATGACTTGGAGAAGATCTGCAAAGAGGAGTGGGACAAAATCCCTCCTCAGATGTGTGCAAACCTGGTGGCCAACTACAAGAAACGTCTGACCTCTGTGATTGCCAACAAGGGTTTTGCCACCTAGTACTAAGTAATGTTTTGCAGAGGGGTCAAATACTTATTTCCCTCATTAAAATGCAAATCATTTAATAACATTTTTGACATGCGTTTTTTTCTGGAATTTTTTATTGTTATTCTGTCTCTCACTGTTCAAATAAACCTACCATTAAAATTATAGAATGATCATTTCTTTGTCAGTGGGCAAATGTACAAAATCAGCAGGGGATCAAATACGTTTTTCCCCTCACTGTATATTGTTATTCCTTATCTCCACGGTGTCTCCATTTTTGTTACAAACTTTGTCACGACCCGGCTCAATCTCCATGCACTAATTAGTAAGTGCTATTGATAAGAGCTACAGTTGAAGTCGGAATTTTACATACACTTAGGTTGGAGTCATTAAAAATGTTTTTTCAACCAGTCCACAAATGTCTTGTTAACAAACTATAGTTTTGGCTAGTCGGTTAGGACATCTACTTTGTTCATGACACAAGTAATTTTTCCAACAATTGTTTACAGACAGATTATTTCACTTATAATTCACTGTATCACAATTCCAGTGGGTCAAAGTGTACATACACTAAGTTGACTGTGCCTTTAAACAGCTTGGAAAATTACCGAAAATGATGTCATGGCTTTAGAAGCTTCTGATAGCCTAAATTACATCATTTGAGGCAATTGGAGGTGTACTTGTGGCTGTATTTCAAGGCCTACCTTCAAACTCAGTGCCTCTGCTTGACATCATGGGAAAATTAAAATAAATCAGCCAAGACCACAAAAACAATTATAGACCACAAGTCTGGTTCATCCTTGGGAGCAATTTCCAAATGCCTGAAGGTACCACGTTCATCTGTACAAACAATAGTACGCAAGTATAAACACCATGGGACCACGCAGCCATCATACTGCTCAGGAAGGAGACACGTTCTGTCTCCTAGAGATGAACGTACTTTGGTTCAAAATGAAAAACAATCAATCACAGAACATTGAAGATGCTGGAGGAAACAGGTTCAAAAGTATCTATAGCCACAGTAAAATGAGTCCTATATCGACATTAGCTGAAAGGCCGCTCAGCAAGGAAGAAGCCACTGCTCCAAAACCGCCAGACTACGGTTTGCAACTGCACAAGGGGACAAAGATCGTACTTTTTGGAGAAATGTCCTCTGGTCTGATGAAACAAAAATAGAACTGTTTGGCCATAATAACCATCGTTACGTTTGGAGGGAAAAGGGGGAGGCTTGCAAGCCGAATACACCATCCCAACTGTGAAGCACGGGGGTGGCAGCATCATGTTGTGGGGGTGCTTTGCTGCTGGAGGGACTGGTGCACTTCACAAAATAGATGGCATGAGGCAGGAAAATGATGTGGATATATTGACGCAACATCTCAAGACATCAGTCAGGAAGTTAAAGCTTGGTTGCAAATGGGTCTTCCAAATGGACAATGACCCCAAGCACACTTCCAAAGTTGTGGCAAAATGGCTTAAGGACAGAAAAGTAAAAGGTATTGGAGTGGCCATCCCAAAGCCCTGACCTCAATCCTATAGAAAATCTGTCTGAACTGAAAAAGCGTGTGCGAGCAAGGAGGCCTACAAACCTGACTCAGTTATGCCAGCTGTCAGGAGGAATGGGCCAAAATTCACCCAACTTATTGTGGGAAGCTTGTGGAAGGCTACCCGAAACATTTGACCCAAGTTAAACAATTTATAAAGGCAATGCTACTACATACTAATGGAGTGCATGTAAACTTCTGACCCACTGGGAATGTGATGAAAGAAATAGAGGCTGAAATAAATCACTCTCTCTACTATTTGTCACGGTTGTCGTAGGATAAAGGAGCGGACCAAAGCGCAGCGTGTGTATCGTTCCACATTTTCTTTATTAAACTATGCAATACATACAAATAAACTGAAATGAACAAAACAACAAACCGTGATGAAGAGTTACAACATACACTTATTCAAAAACAATCTCCCACAAACCCAGGTGGGAAAAACAACTACTTAAGTATGATCTCCAATTAGAGACAATGATGACCAGCTGCCTCTAATTGGAAATCATCCCAAAAAAGCCCAAGATAGAAATAGAAAAACTAGAACATAACATAGAAAATCTAAACTAGAAAAAAACCTGTCACACCCTGACCTACTCTACCATAGAAAATAACAGCTTTCTATGGTCAGGACGTGACACTATTATTTTGACATTTCACATTCTTAAAATAAAGTGGTGATCCTAACTGACCTAAGACATTTTTACGAGGATTAAATGTCAGGATTTGTGAAAAACTGAGTTTAAATGTATTTGGCTAAGGTGTATGTAAACTTCTGACTTCAACTGTAGGTAAATGATTAATTCGTTTGGAGAAGGGGATTGTAAATACACAGCAATAGTTTTAGATAATTTTCTCTTATGATCCCTGGAGACGAATGTGAAACCAGTCATGTAGAAGCAACCTGAAAATCATATAAATATGACATATAGAGCAGCACCTTTATTAATAGCTGTGGCATTATTCAGAAATGTAATTGTATGCCCTCATAATTTGCAAGGATGAAATTTGGAGACCTGGGCTTTTCTCCGTTTTATAGAAAAAAATGGTATCATGTTAAATATTAGCCACCTTCAGTAATACCCACACAGATTTAAAACTGTCACTTTAGTGTTAGTTTCCTTCAATTTGTAGCCTACATTTTGCATAATTTATCATTTTAAAAAACTTTTTTCCTCTGACTCGTCCGTGTAGTTGTTCCTGAGGATTGTTGTTAGCAATAGTGGATCATAATAGGCTAATGTTGTGCAATAACTTGGGACATGTAGCCTATTTGAATTATTATAGAACTCAGATCACACAGAGCAGTTCACGTTGTCATACAGTTCCATGATTATTGAGGATTAGGATAGATTCATAGGACTATTGTTCAAACCCTATTGTACACTTTTCACATTCCAATGTTTCATGCATAGAACTTTCGGGATGAATCAAACCACTATATTTTTGATTCATCAATATATTTCATAAGGCTCCCCAACCCTGTTTTTTATGATTCATACATTAATTCCTAACCCTAAAATGTGCCTAAATAATCTAGAAGATCAGAGTATTTTTAAATCTACCAGTTGGTGATAAAACGGAGACGAATATGCATATATTTCGATGTCTTTCTTTCATTGATCCCTATATTTTGAACCTGTTCTCTCTATGTATTTTAGTGAGTCTGGCGCCAAAAATGTTATTAAAGGTACACCGTATTTAAAGGGATGGCTTAAGATGAATGTCTTGAAAATCCTATTGAATGCAAACTCCATGAGAGGTTGGTTGAATCAGAGGTTGAATTTAAAATGACTTAGCGTGCGCAAGGGAACCACACCTACAAAGCCTGTTACTAACCTGCATAAGGTAAATCTGAATATCAACTACTGATAAGTGTGTAGGAAAGGCATGTGTAGAAAGGCATACATTCTGAATCGGGCCCGTAAAGCACATATGTTCAAGATAGCATGCAGGTCTGTGGAGATATTCAAAATTGCTGTAATAATCTCAATGTAATCTTAACTGAAATCCAGGTCATTTTGATCTGCTATTAGTTAAAGCTCAGTGATAACACATTAATCTGACATTGTATTGCCATTCTTTGCTGGGCTTTTAAATGGTTGAAAGCACAGTAATACACATTTGGGTGACAACTAAACAAAAAATCTGACCATGATTTTCCATTGGAATTTGGTGGTGCTTTTTTAGATAGTTGAAAGCATAGTGATAACTCATTAGAAATGTAACTAACTATTGGCTGTCATTTTGAGTGGGTGAATATAGATTGTAATTGAGAGACACCTGAAACCCCACCTCTTCTCTTCCGGAGACACCTGAAACCCCACCTCTTTAAGGAATACCTAGGATAGGATAAAGTAATCCTTCTAACCCCCCCCCCCCCCCCCCCCCCCCCCCCCTAAAAAGATTTAGATGCACTATTGTAAAGTGGTTGTTCCACTGGATATCATAAGGTGAATGCACCAATTTGTAAGTCGCTCTGGATAAGAGCGTCTGCTAAATGACTTAAATGTAAATGTAAATGTAATCTCATTGATCAAAATCTCAACCAAATATTACGCAATTATACACGTTGAAATGACATGGTGTGCCCATTTGGTAGATGGACACACATCTAAAATAATTTTGATGGTAACAAAAAAGGGCTGTGATTCTTATTCTTACAGACAGTCGTAAGTAAACAAGCGTCCAATATCTGAGAACCTCACTGCCTCTAATAATGTCACTGCTGCATCCCCCCTCAGGAGCTAGATTTGAAATATTCATAAGGGATGTTTTGAACTGCTTCTGAAGTCAAATAATGGTAAGTGAGTCAGAGAGCAGAGGGGCTGTACAGTGTCAGTGTTTGCTGTGCCTCATAATCGGTTTAATAAATAATAACAACAGTAGGGTCCCGACCCCACTCTCGCCATGTTCCAGTTGAAATGAAAGGGAAACATTTTGTATGTCGCCCATTAAACACAGGGCCATTGGCATCATCTACCCAGACACTTCTCCGATTAAAATTTTCACCCCGTAGAGCCTTCACAGGCTTTTAAAAAGTGAATTGTTTGGTCCCATCTCCCTGTGTCAGAAACAAGACGTAACCTTTCAGCACCAAGTGTGAATTATTAAATTGGTGACAGTTTTTTGGTCCAGTTGTTTCTCTAATGGGTGTCATTGCTTTGGTCTGTAACGGTGTTTAGCAACATGTAAATGTATGTATGACTCAGTGGACATTTTATGTCATTTAATTCCTTGCAAATTAAAAATGTTTCCTTTTCACTTGAGGTTTAACAGACCAAGGAAATGGTCAATTATTGAAATTAATGGAATTGTTCCATTTGCTGATATTTTTGGTCTGGTTGGTTGATTAACTTTTCAACTTTGCTATTTATATTGGTAGATTAACTTTTCAACTTTGTTATTTATATTTAGTAAGGCCTTTTGTTCAACCAAAACAGCATTTGTTATTCTTGATTAAAGAGCAACTGCCTTTAAAAAGCAACTAATCCCTTTGAAAACGTCCTGTGTGGCATCGATATGATTCAGAAACGGTTATTCTAGTGTCAAAATGGACTACAAAGTGTAAATAGGATAATTTTTGTCATAAAGTCAGTCTTGTCTAAAACGGAGTTTGGATCATCCATAAATCACAATGGGTAAATTAAGATTGGGTTTGGATTTGACGATGTCCATTTGCCCACTAACATGGGGTGAATAGCTGTGGTGATTGCTCTCTATCCAATAGCACTGACAGTGCGACAGACCTGTTCAGCAGCTCCGTTGTGCATTTTTTAACTTGAGAAATACTGCACCAAACACCTTAGTTAGATGTAAAATTGCACAGCTAAAACATCCTCTGCAAAAACTTCTAAATTAATGACAGATTAATTTAGTTATCTTAGATTAATTCTGGGGATTTTGAGGAAGTGAAATAGGCTTCCGCATCTTCAGTGTCTCATGGGGAACAAATATAATTAACCAAACAGGGAATCGGTCAGGAAACACAACTCCAATACTGAAATCTCATTTTTCTAATGTGCAATAGAAAAACAGCTGTGCCAATCGGTGTGTTCAGTGGCTCTTTAATGGTGTAACCAGACTTGATTTATATAGGCCTACAAAAGCAAATTTGCATAATTTAATTCAGGTTAAAAAAGTACAAGGTCAGATTTCCTGTTTTGGCTTTTTTGTTGTATTTTATTTCCCCTTGAAAAAAAAGTGCAAATATTAAGAAAATATTTCACTCAAAGGTATAGCATATTTTGTGCTCCCTCTAATGGCTCTCACTGGATGACCAGTTAGAATTCTGTACTTATACAACATTGACAAGGTGACTGTCTCAATCTGACCTCAAATTCCTTTCTTCCTATTTTTCCATCTACAGGGGGAGACATCACTCCATCCAAGACCGCATGCAATCGTATGACAGGTGACTCTCCCTTAGTGCAGATGAAAGCCTGTCTTACAACAGCCTGGCAGGGGGTGGTGTGAAGTCACAACCTGATGGAGTGCACCACAGAATCACAATCACTTCAGTAGTTCCTCAGTTAAAGCACCACAGATTTATAGGTGCAACACCATATATGGTGGAATCAATGGAAATCACAATTTTTGATGTTCAGAACACAGAAAAAGGCATTGTAGAACTCTAACTCTAGTTTAATAAGAGCCAATTAATAATATTAAATGTTCCAAATGGTGCACCGAATATGGACGCCGGTGCACCCACCACGAAATACTGCTTTAAAAAGGAATGTAATTGGAAGTTCTACTATTTATAGTTCTTAGTGGTAAAACACAAGAGTGGTGTTGGATTATATATTTTTTTCTCAGAGTCCATGGGGAGTATCATAACCATCGTACACTGCAGCCTTTCCTGTCCTCAACCTGCCAATGAAGTTAGAGGAAATAAGCCAATGTCAATCAGTGTCTTCCATAGCTGACAACAGGAGGTAGAGGGGAAGGTTTTTTCCTCCTTCGATGTCAGAGTCTGAATTTAAATTTGTCCTTTCACTTTCATCCTCCGCAGAGGGTTGAATCTTCGCCCAGGGCACCTCTCCTCTCTCACCAGGGATCATTCTCTCTCTCCCTGTCTCCCTCTCACCACTTCCTTTCCAAACAAATAGGCAGTTATTGTAAATCATCGGGTTGTGTCAATTAGTTGGCAACATGGTATGACAATAATCAATCCACCCTTCAATCCCCTCTTGCACAAAATGTTAAAAACAGACAGCAAAGAGGCCAGGATGGTCTGAAAAACACCCTTGCAGTATGCTAAAGAATAATAAGTTTAGGAGATGTTGCTAAGGGAATGGCCCCATTGAGAAACAATATATGTGACTCAAACAAAATGTGTTTATTTGGCAGAAATGGCTTCTAGAACATGTGAACTTTCATGTGCCTTAATTACAAACGTGTATGCTATCTGTAATTATGAATAAAATTGTTAAATTATGAGCCTAGTTGGTTTAGCCATGGAAAAAAACAGCATCCTGCCTGCTAGCCCTGATTGGCCGAGATAATGAGTGGGCTGGACATGCCGAGAGATGAGTTCGGATTGGTCTGCCATGTAGCATGCTTCTGTCGATAACATGAGCTGGTCAGTATGTGTAGGTAGTAATTTCTAACACAGCTTTTTTGAAAGATATCACATAGTAGAACTGCATAAGTGTTGCTCTCCACTTTCTGGAGGACCAAGTTTTGAAATTAGTGGAATTAGAGTATGATAACTGAGGAGCTAGAGATAATTCTTGCATTTGATTGCAAATATGCAGACGGAGTAGAAAAGAGAACACACAGAAGGCTGTTGTACAAAACACCGATCTCCGGATTACATCTTCAAACTAAGGGAAACCATGGCATCCATGATAGAGAGGGTGAAGCATCCATCCATGTATATGCGTAAAATAGTCTAGCTAGCTACATTTTCAGATAGTACACATTTCAAATTTTTCCAGAAAGTAATTTCTATTTCAAGTTAAAGTGTACTGTTAGCTAGGTAGCTAACATTAGCTGGCTGGCTCTCTAGCTAACATTACATGTATGATCTGTGTAGTAATATTATTCGTATCTCAGAGTCATTTGCATTGCTAGTAATAGCCTAATTTTAGCTAGCTAACATTGACCTGGTTGGTTAATTACATGCAGATTGGTTCATTGTTTACATAGCTAGCTAGAAAGCTACAAGTCTAAACAAAAGACTCCACTATGCAAGTAAACATTTCAATAGAATGTTCATGATGTCACTGCGACAACTGTCGATAAACGTAGCTGGTAAATTCGCTCTGGCTATCTACTCTGATTTCAGAGCACTCTCGTCTGAGTGTGCCAGAGCGCAGAATAACTGACAAATTTACGAATGCTCAACACCCGTTGAAGATGGCCGGTGTCAGGAAACGTTGGCAAAAAAATCTAATTAAATTGTTGCCAGCAGCACAGATGCAGTGACCAACGCTTCCTCTGGATAACATAAAAGGGTGAGTAAAATGGTCTGAGTGAGCTGTTCTCTCATTTGTGTCTGTATGTAGCTAGCAAGCTAGCCAAAGGTTAGCCAGTTAGCTTGGGTGCTTGACTGCTGTTAAGTCATAAAGCTTGAATCAACCCAACTACTTGGCCAGAGCATCTGAAATTACGAACGGACAATCTGGTACGCTCTGAGTTTAGGAACGCCCAGAAAACACTCTGGCACTACAGATTAAATTTACGAGCACACCCGTAGTATAAACCAGCCTTTAGTCTTGAAATCCTTGATTGTTTAGTACATGGCCTCACATCTGAATCCTTAAAGAGATGGGTGGGGTGTGATTTTACAAGTTTATCAACTTTCAAAGCAGAATTACTTTCCCATTGTTCCTCAACTGTAATGTATGATATACCATTGTCTAGCTCTGAGTCTCTACTTTTATCCAAAGTAAAAAACACAATTAAAAATGTTGCTACATAAGACCGAATCGAGCCGGTAGGCCACATATCAGAACCTGTTATTGTTTTAAAAAGGCCTCCAGCGATCCATTTGGTAGCTGAATACCAGCCAAAACAATTGGTGAGAGGTGGCTATGCCAGTCTAATTGTCTAATCTTAAACAATGACAGTCAGGGTTTGATTAAGCTTCTGCCTATGAGGGCCTGTGATTTGATAGCACGAAAGTGCAGGGATAATTTGCATTGATTATGTCACAGTCCTGTTACACAGACCAAATCCCAGGGAATTTACTTCAGTTCCGGAACCCTAATCTTTTTTAACCATCCTGCAGAAATGAAGGCGAGAGTAGTCAATATCCCTCCAGCTTATTTTACGTGGGGGCCACTGCACTCCTTATCGCGCTCCCCAAAGGCATTGACAGAGGAATGTATCTGCACAGCCACTATCTACCCAGCCAAGAATAGGACCATTTGAGTTTCCCTTGCCTCACTTGGCTCTGGCAGTATTGATGAATTTATCACAATGTGTTCTGTCAAAAGAACCAATCCCTCCTCCTTCACATCTTTTTAATCACAGATTGGATCATGCATCGATCAAACTCCCTTTCTGCACATACACCCTTGATGTGGTGAGTGAAGGAATATCTATTCATAAGCTGATATTTTTTTGTCTCCCTTTAAATAAATGAATGTATCCTCATTAAAAATGAATAGTTACTGAGTTCCTGTCCGATCCAGTGAGATAGTATGTGATCTGCAGCTTAATTAAAGGGGTCGACACACTCTATGGCAGTGGTCAAATGCGCCGAATACAACAGGGGTAGTAGACCTTACAGTGAAATACTTACTTACAAGCCGTGAACCAACAATGCAGTTACGAATAAATACGAATAAGAAAAAAAAGTAACAAGTAGTCAAAGAGCAGCAGTAAAATAGCAATAGTGAGATTATATACAGGGGGTACCGGTACAGAGTCAATGTGCGGGGACACCGGTTAGTCGAGTTAATTGTGGTAAAATGTACATGTAGGTAGAGTTATTAAAGTGACTATGCACAGATAATAATAGAGAGTAGCAGCAGCATAAAGTGTGGGGGGGACAATGCAAATAGTCCCAGCAGCCATTTGATTAGATGTTCAGGAGTCTTATGGGTTGGGGTAGAAGCTGTTTAGAAGCCTCTTGGACCGAGACTTGGTGCTATGGTATCGCTTGCCATGCGGTAGCAGAGAGAAAAGTCTATGACAAGGGTGGCTGGAGTCTTTGACAATTTTAGGGACTTCCTCTGACACTGCCTGGTATAGAGGTCCTGGATGGTAGGAAGCTTGGCCCCGGTGATGTACTGGTCCGTACGCACTACCCTCTGTAGTGCCTTGAGGTTGGAGGCTGAGCAGTTTCCAAACCAGGCAGGGATGCAACCAGTCAGAATGCTTTCGCAGCTGTAGAACCTTTTGAGGATCTGAGGACCCATGCCAAATCTTTTCAGTCTCCTGAGGGGGAATAGGTTTTGTCATGCCCTCTTCATGACTGTCTTGGACCATGTTAGTTTGTTGGTGATGTGGACACCAAGGAACTTGAAGCTCTCAACCTGCTCCATTGCAGCCCTGTCAATGAGAATGGGTTCGTGCTCGGTCCTCCTTTTCCTGTAGTCCACAATCATCTCCTTTGTCTTGATCACGTTGAGGGAGAGGTTGTTGTCCTGGCACCACACGGCCATGTTTCTGACCTCCTTCCTATCGGCTGTCTCGTCATTGTCGGTGATCAGGCCTACCACTATTGTGTAATCGGCAATCTTAATGATGGTGTTGGAGTCGTGCCTGGCTGTGCAGTCATGAGTGAACAGGGTGTACAGGAGGGGACTGAGGATGCACCCCTGAGGGGCCCCTTTGTTGAGGATCAGCATCGCGGATGTGTTGTTTCCTACCCTTACCACCTGTGGGTGGCCCGTCAGGAAGTCCAGGATCCAGTTGCAGAGGGAGGTGATTAGTCCCAGGGTCCTTAGCTTACTGATGAGCTTTGAGGGCACTATGGTATTGAAGGCTGAGCTGTAGTCAATGAATAGCATTCTCACATATGTGTTCCTTTTGACTTCATCCATAGAACCTTGAGACTTCCTTCATAGATTGGAGCCTAATGAATGCATTTCAATTGACTGGATTTCCATATATGATCTGTAACTCAGTAAAATCATTAAAATTGTTGGATGTTGCTTTTATATTTTTGTTCAGTATAGCATTATACAAAATTCCCCATAGAAATCTGTCATTTTTTATTTTATGCTTCTCAACCCTCTGCATCTGCCAATGTCGCACGTCCACATCTGGGGTGAAACGCAGTGGTGTAAAGTACTTATGTACTACTTAACCCCTGTGTAGTCTTAACATTCTGTATACTCCCCTTGTCCTCATGGTCAAAAATGACCCGCCTTCACTAAACCCCTAAAATAAAGCAGCTTAATTGAATTTTAAACCCCAAATCTATTTTGCATGAAGAAAAAACCTGTCATTCATCACAAACTTTGGGAATATGTGGATTTTAACTCTTCACAATGCATAAAGACTGCATTTAATCAGTGGACACCACTTTTTTTATTACAATTCACCTGTCATAATTGTTTATTTTACTAAAGTAGAGGTGTATTATTGTTATTATTGCTAAAAGTACTGCATAGGTGTAAACATTAATTATTTTGCAAGAGATAGCACTTGTATAGCCTAAGAAAGTAGCAGAAATGTGCAGAAAGTAGTTTTGAATGCATTTTATTGAAGGGAAACAAAAGTCTTGAACGTTTTTGGCAACATAGTGCTATATTCTTATATGCTGTACAATGAGGAATTCAACTACAAAATACTGGTCTCCTCCCTTTTTTTAACCATTGCCCCAACCCACAAAGTGTATAAACAACAACAATGAATAAGAATAAAACAAGATAATAGATACAAAATAAAATATGAAGAACATAAATCAATCAACTCTAATTAGCACATGAAGGACAGTATGCAAGTGTGTGTGAATGGACTTTGCATATGTATTTCTCACATGTGCAGCACATAGTATTTGTTTTACAGTCCTTCTTTGGTTGGCAGAATTGGCATCTCCTCCTCTTGCCTGCCCCAGCTGCAGCCTCATGTGGATCAGGACAAGATTCAGCCCCCTGAACAGCTTTCACAAGTGCTGCAGAGGCTGCTGTGTGTGGAGGGGGGGGCACTCCCTTCTTTGAATGTGTGGGGTTACAAGTGCCTTTCCTAGCTGCTCCAAGGAACACACTCCTCTTGTTTCCGCTTATCAGGCATCCAGGTAGGGTTGATCTTGTTCCATATCACCAAGGCATTGTATGAGGACACATCAATGATGTTATGGAAGATGACCAGGGGCCAGCGGACAGTCATCCTCCTGCAGCTGTAAGTTCCAATCACCTTGTCCAGGTTGTCCACGCCTCCTTTGTTGTGGTTGTAGTCAGGATGATTTTTTCCGTGGTTGGTGTGATGAACCTGTAGAATGTTGAGGCGATGTCCTGGGCATGGGCAACTGCATGTCTTGTGGGCCCTGGGGTCATCCTTATGACATTTTGTGCTGCCATCCTGCCCTGGTTGTCATATGGTGACAAGGACCATGTTATTTTGCTGTTCTTTGACAAAAATGTCTCTCTTCAGCTTGGGGGATTTCTTCTTCATCTGAAGATGACACATCATGCTCTGGGTTGTATTCTTCCCCATCTTATTCTTCAGATACCTCCTCCTCTTCTAAATCATTGTTCTCTTGTTCCTACTGGACATCTGAAAAAATCAGATCTACGCCTGTTGGGCACTGAAACGTGCACTCATGGCTTCAGCAAAGAGAGAACTGGGGGGACTGTCATCTGCAGCACCTTTATAGTCTCTGAATGCATTCCCCATTTGTAAACAATGCTTTCAAGAAATGTTTATTTTGTCTGAAATTGTTTTTATTTTGTCATGTGTGGGGTCGTGGAGGGGAGATGCTGCACATGCACAATAACGTTTTAGTTGTATCTGAGTTCAATCAGTTGCACACAATCTCAATCTCTCATTGTGTGTGTGTGTGTGTGTGTGTGTGTGTGTGTGTGTGTGTGTGTGTGTGTGTGTGTGTGTGTGTGTGTGTGTGTGTGTGTGTGTGTGTGTGTGTGTGTGTGTGTGTGTGTGTGTGTGTGATGTATTTGGTTTTGTGGTGTGTAAATGATTTTATAACTTCCGGGTTAAAAATTACACTAAGACAATCTTTGTACCCTGGTGGTGTACAGCTTTCATGGAAATATGAACAAAGGCGATTTTTCACTTTTTCTTATGTTGTGGTCACTCTAGGAAATGTGATCAAATTTCAAGTTGGGGTTTTCTCTGCTGTTTAACATAGTGGCGGGTCATTTTTGACAACATTTTTGACAGCACAAGACAACACAAGGGTTAAGTCGTTTTTTGGGGTATCTGTACTTTACTTTACTATTTATATTTTTGGGAACTTTTACTTCACTGCATTCCTAAAGATATTATTTACTTTTTACTCCATACATTTTCCCTGACACCCAAAAGTACTCCTTACATTTTGACATGAAAATGGTCCAATTCACACACTTATCAAGAGAACATTCCTGGTCATCCCTACTGCCTCTGATCTGGCGGACTCACTAAACACACATGCTTCGTTTGTAAATTATGTCTTAGTTTTGGAGTGTGCCCCTGGCTATCCGTCAATAAAATAAAAAATAAATAAATTGTGCCGTCTGGTTTGCTTGATATAATGAAGTTGAAATGATTTATACTTTTACTTTTGATACTTAAGTACATTTTAGCAATTCCATTTACTTTTGATACTTAAGTATATTTAAAACCAAATACTTTTAGACTTTACTCAAGTAGTATTTTAATGGGTGACTCACTTTTACTTGATTCATTTTCTATTAAGGTATCTTTACTTTTACTCAAGTATGACTATTGAGTACTTTTTCCACCACTGGTTAAAGGTGACAGAGTTTGTGTGGTGTGTGAAAAATTGGTGTTCTCACATAATAATTTGTAGCTTCCAAATAGTTTGTCCAACTATTATGACCCCTTTATGGAAAGATGAGACTTTCTCGAACACGGTGGTGTTGCTCTATGATCCCCACAAGCATCTTGGGACTCGTCTGAAGTTGGTACAGTCGATCTGCCAACTTCTGTCTGTAGCGTCCAACCAGTTTGGGCTACACACTTATATGACCCCCTCAGTGGGAAGCTGAGACTTTCACCTTTCCACAGAGGGATCCACCGCATCCGCCTATGTAACACCTCTGCAACAGCAGTAGAAGGTGACAGACCTAGAGCGGTGTTTGTCAGACCATGAGACATCCCGAAAGTTGGTGTTCTAACAAAATCGTCTGTAGTGTCTCAACGGTTTGGCCTACTAATATGACCCCTCTGTGTAAAGGTGAGGCTCTCACGAACGTGTGTTGATTGAAGAGGATGATTGAATTTAGAACAATAGTGTAATGATTATTTTATTATGCAAGGCTGGAAATAGTATATAATTTCCCATCGGAGAGTCAAATCAGACACCAAGTACATCATACAAATTGTGTAGTTCGCAATGGAAAGCCAAACCAAACGAATGGACAGGTTTGCAAATACTGCAGAATGTAGATGAGTTGGAGTCGGCTAGAGGATTGGATATTGAGCTTTAAATCGACTTTGCTGAAAAGTATTTTCCTGATTCTCATGTTGACTTCGAGCCTCCGCCTCCCATGCCCGAGCCTCGCCCCCAGCAAAAACCAGAACAGAGTAAACTGAGACAGTAATCCCAACTGCCACAGTGAGACAGGAGTCTGGGAGGGATGGCAAGGTTTGGGTAGAAAAGAGTGACGAGTTTATTTGACATGAAGATGTTGCAGCACATCAGATATTGGACTGTTGCTCATGCGTACAGAAAAGGAAACAGTACAATCGTAAAATATTTTATGAGAAAAATGGCATAAAAATTGATTTTAAACAGCGGTTGACATGCTTCGAAGTACGGTAATGGAATATTTAGAATTTTTTTGTCACGAAATGCGCCATACTCGTCACCCTTATTTACCCTTTCGGATAGTGTCTTGAACGCACGAACAAAACGCCGCTATTTGGATATAACAATGGATTATTTGGGACCAAACCAACATTTGTTATTGAAGTAGAAGTCCTGGGAGTGCATTCTGACGAAGAACAGCAAAGGTAATAACATTTTTCTTATAGTAAATCTGACTTTGGTGAGTGCTAAACTTGCTCGGTGTCTAAATAGCTAGCCCTGTGATGCCGGGCTATCTACTGAGAATATTGCAAAATGTGCTTTCACCGAAAAGCTATTTTAAAATCGGACATATCGAGTGCATAGAGGAGTTCTGTATCTATAATTCTTAAAATAATTATGTTTTTTGTGAACGTTTATCGTGAGTAATTTAGTAAATTCACCGGCAGTGTTCGGTGGGAATGCTAGTCACATGCTAGTCACCTGCTAATGTAAAAAGCTGGTTTTTGATATAAATATGAACTTGATTGAACAAAACATGCATGTATTGTATAACATAATGTCCTAGGGTTGTCATCTGATGAAGATCATCAAAGGTTAGTGCTGCATTTAGCTGTGGTTTGGGTTTATGTGACATTATATGCTAGCTTGAAAAATGGGTGTCTGATTATTTCTGGCTGGGTACTCTGCTGACATAATCTAATGTTTTGCTTTCGTTGTAAAGCCTTTTTGAAATCGGACAGTGTGGTTAGATTAACAAGAGTCTTGTCTTTAAAATGGTGTAAAATAGTCATATGTTTGAAAAATTGAAGTTTTTGCATTTTTGAGGTATTTGAATATCGCGCCACGGGATTACACTGGCTGTTGAGTAGGTGGGACACAAGCGTCCCACCTAGCCCATAGAGGTTAATAAATGCAAATACAAATGTTACAATCCCTGATGTTTCTCTGGAAGGAGATCCTCACCTTGAGCTCGTCTTCTTTTTTGTCCAGGGACTGAATGTTAGCGAGTAATATACTTGCAAGCGGTGAATGGTATGTACACCACCTGACTCGGACTGGGGCTACACTCCTGTACCTCTTCACCAGGCATCTGCATTTTGGTGCAGCGCCCGGTATAAATAGAACCGGCTCCCGAAGTTCAAACAAAGCATCCATGTCACGGGCTGGCTCGAAAAAACAACAGGAGAGGTAGAGTCAGGCGCAGGAGACAGAGAGTTCTTGACCACACTTCTTTATTCAAAAGCAACAGGATGTGGTCGCCAAAAGTATAGGGGCGCAGCCCTTAAATTATTCTGTGGTGGTGTACACAATGAAAATAAACCACAGGCAGAAGGAAAAACCCAGTACACGTTCCTCTAGCACAAAAACCCGGACAAGAAACACAATCACGCACAAACACATACATCCTACGCTAAACTAAATAACCCCCCCTACTAATGACTAACCCAAAACAGGTGCGTGCCTACCTAGACCTAACCAACAGAAAGTGAAACAAAAAGGGATCGATGGTAGCTAGTAGGCCGGCGACGACGACCGCCGAGCTCCGCCCGGCCGAGGAGGGGCGCCACCATCCGTCACTGTCGTGACAGTACTCCCCCCCTGACGCGTGGCTCCCGCAGCGCGCCGACGCCGGCCTCGAGGACGCCCCGGAGGGCGAGGCGCAGGGCGATCCGGATAGAGGCTGTGGAACTCCCGGATGAGCGCTGGGTCCAGTATGTCCTCCACCGGTACCCAGCACCTCTCGTCCGGGCCGTACCCCTCCCAGTCCACGAGGTACTGCAGGCCCCTCGCCCGGCGTCTGGAGTCCAAGATGGACCGGACTGTGTATGCCGGGGGCCCCCCGATGTCCAGGGGGGGTGGAGGGACCTCCCGTCCCTCATTTTCCTGCAGCGGACCAGCTACCACCGGCCTGAGGAGAGACACATGAAACGAGGGGTTAATACGATAATAAGAAGGAAGTTGTAATCTGTAACACACCTCGTTTATTCTCCTCAGGACTTTAAATGGCCCCACAAACCGCGGACCCAGCTTCCGGCAGGGCAGGTGGAGGGGCAGGTTCCGGGTCGAGAGCCAGACTCTCTCCCCTGGGGTGAACACGGGGGCCTCGCTGCGGTGCCGGTCAGCGCTCGCTTTTTGTCGCTCCCTGGCTCGTCCCAGGGATTCCTGCACAGCGTCCCAGGTCTCCCTTGAGCGCTGAACCCATTCCTCCACCACAGGGGCCTCCGTCTGGCTCTGATGCCATGGCCCCAGGACCGGCTGATAACCCAACACACATTGGAATGGTGACATGTTGGTGGAGGAGTGGCGCAAAGAGTTCTGAGCCATTTCGGCCCATGGCATGAACCTTGCCCACTCCCCTGGCCGGTCCTGGCAGTAGGACCGCAGAAACCTGCCCACCTCCTGGTTTACCCTTTCTACCTGCCCATTACTTTCGGGGTGAAACCCCGAGGTCAAACTGACCGAAACCCCCAGTCGCTCCATAAACGCCCGCCACACTCGGGACGTGAACTGGGGGCCTCGATCTGAGACGATATCCTCGGGCACCCCGTAGTGCCGGAAGACGTGGGTGAATAAGGCTTCCGCGGTCTGCAGGGCCGTAGGAAGACCGGGTAACGGAAGCAGACGGCAGGACTTAGAAAACCGGTCCACAACGACCAGGATCATAGTGTTGCCCTGAGACGGCGGGAGATCGGTCAGGAAATCCACCGCCAGGTGGGACCATGGTCGTTGTGGAACCGGGAGGGGTTGTAATTTCCCTCTAGACAGGTGCCTGGGAGCCTTACTCTGAGCGCACACCGAACAGGAGGAGACATAGTGCCTCATGTCCCTCACCAAGGTGGGCCACCAGTATCTCCCACTAAGACCACGCACTGTCCGCTCAACCCCTGGGTGACCCGAGGAGGGAAGCGTGTGAGCCCACCGAATCAGACGATCGCGAACACCGAGCGGAACGTACTTACGACCCACTGGACACTGCGGAGGAGTAGGCTCCGTCCGTAACGCCCGCTCGATGTCCGCGTCCACCTCCCAGACCACCGGTGCCACCAGGCAGGAGGCTGGAAGTATGGGCGTGGGATCGGTGGACCGTTCCTCGGCGTCATGGAGACGAGACAGTGCGTCGGCCTTAGTGTTCCGGGAACCTGGGATATACGAGATGTTAAACCGAAATCTCGTAAAGAACATCGCCCACCTGGCTTGACGCGGGTTCAGTCTCCTCGCCGCCCGGATGTACTCCAGATTGTGGTGGTCAGTCCAGATGAGAAAAGGGTGACGCGCCCCCTCAAGCCAATGTCTCCACACCTTCAGGGCTCTGACCACAGCCAACAGCTCCCTGTCCCCCACATCATAGTTACGCTCCGCCGGACTCAACTTCCTAGAGAAGAAGGCGCAGGGGCGGAGCTTGGGGGGGGCGCCCGAGCGCTGGGACAGCACGGCTCCTACCCCAGCCTCGGACGCGTCCACCTCCACTATGAAGGGCAAAGAGGGGTCCGGGTGCGCCAGCACCGGAGCGTCGGTGAACAAAACCTTCAGACGACTAAAGGCCCTGTCCGCCTCCGCGGACCACTGCAACCGCACCGGGCCCCCCTTCATCAGTGAGGTAATGGGAGCCGCCACCTGCCCAAAGCCCCGGATAAACCTCCGGTAGTAATTGGCAAATCCCCAAAACCGCTGCACCTCCTTCACCGTGGTGGGAGTCGGCCAATTACGCACGGCTGAGATGCGGTCACATTCCATCACTACCCCTGATGAGGAAATGCGATACTCCAAGAAAGAGACGGCTGGTTTGGAAAACTCACATTTCTCAGCCTTGACGTATAGTTCATGCTCCACCAGTCGCCCAAGCACTTTACGCACCAGAGACACATGCTCGGCGCGTGTAGCGGAGTTTACCAGAATGTCATCGATGTACACCACTACACCCTGACCGAGCAGGTCCCGGAGAATCTCGTCCACAAAGGATTGGAAGACTGCGGGAGCATTCTTTAACCCATACGGCATGACGAGGTACTCATAATGGCCAGATTTGGTACTAAATGCAGTTTTCCACTCGTCCCCTCCTCGGATACGCACCAGATTATATGCACTCCTGAGATCCAATTTCGTGAAGAAGCGCGCCCCGTGAAATGGCTCCATCGCCGAGGCGATGAGAGGTAGTGGGTAACTGAAACCCACTGTGATGGCATTTAGACCTCTATAGTCAATGCACGGGCGCAGACCTCCCTCCTTCTTCTTCACGAAAAAGAAGCTCAATGAGACGGGTGAGTTAGATGGCCGAATGTATCCCTGCCTCAAAGACTCAGTGACGTATGTCTCCATAGCCGCTGTTTCCTCCTGAGACAGGGGATAAACGTGACTACGAGGAAGTGCAGCGCCCACCTGGAGGTTTATCGCACAGTCTCCTCGTCAATGAGGTGGTAATTGGGTCGCCTTCGTTTTACTGAAGGCGATAGCCAAATCGGCATACTCTGAGGGAATGTGCACGGTGGAGACTTGGTCTGGACTCTCCACCGTAGTCGCACCGATGGAAACTCCTATGCACCTGCCCGAGCACTCATTTGACCACCCCTTAAGAGCCCTCTGTCCCCACGAAATCTTAGGGTTGTGAGTGGCTAGCCAGGGAATCCCTAGAACCACTGGAAACGCTGGGGAATCAATGAGGAAAAGACTAATCCGCTCCTCATGACCCCCCCGCATTACCATGACCAGTGGCACAGTGACCTCCCTGACCAGCCCTGACCCTAGTGGTCGACTGTCTAGGGCGTGCACGGGGAAGGGTTGGTCCAACTGGACCAGGGGAATCCTTAACTTAGCCGCGACCCCACGGTCCATAAAACTCCCCGCCGCGCCTGAATCGACTAGCGCCTTAAACCGGGAGTGAGGGGAGAAACCAGGAAAAGACACTGACACATACATGTGATGGACAGGGGGGTCTGGGTGAGGCTGGTGCTGACTCACCTGAGGTGTCAAAGGAGCGCTCTGCCTGCCTTCTGGACTCCTAGGGGAGTCTCCCCAGCACCGGTCCACAGTGTGCCCTCTGCGACCACATGAGGTGCAGGAGCGAACTCCCCCTCCAGTATTCCTGGCTGCTGCCCCCCCTATCTCCATAGGCGTGGGAGCAGGAGGGCTGGAGGGTGGAATGAGCAGGGCCCGGGTCGGACGTCCGCGGGCGGCCAGCAGATTGTCCAGTCGGATGGACAGATCCACCAGTTGGTCCAGTGTGTTGGTCGTGTCCCGACAGGCTAATTCCCGGCGGACGTCCTCCCTCAAACTACAACGGTAGTGATCTATAAGGGCCCTCTCATTCCACCCTGCTCCCGTGGCCAGGGTCCAGAACTCGAGAGCAAAATCCTGCGCGCTCCTCGTCTCCTGCCTCAGGTGAAACAGCCGCTCACCCGCCGCTCTCCCCTCCGGGGGATGATCGAATACTGCCCGAAAGCGGCGGGTGAACTCTGGGTAGTTGTCCCTGGCTGAGTCCGGACTGTCCCACACGGCGTTTGCCCATTCCAGGGCCTTACCCGTGAGACAGGAGACGAGGACGCTGACGCTCTCCTCCCCCGAGGGAGAGGGACGAACGGTCGCCAGGTATAACTCCAACTGGAGTAAGAAGCCCTTACACCCAGCGGCCGTCCCATCGTACTCCCTGGGGGGAGCGAGTTTCACCCCACTGGTACTGGGTGCTGTGGGTGCTGGCGGGGGCGCAGGCTGTTGACCTGCCGCGTTCAGGGGGCCGAGAGCGCGTCGGTCCCAGCTCTCCATGCGCGCAAACACCTGATCCATGGCGTTCCCCAGACGGTGGAGCAGGGTGGAGTGTTGGTCTACGGTTTCCTCCATGGACAGGGCTGGCGCTGAAGCTCCTGCTGACTCCATCAAGTTGTGGTGCATGATTTCTGTCACGGGCTGGCTTGAAAAAACAACAGGAGAGGTAGAGTCAGGCGCAGGAGACAGAGAGTTCTTGACCACACTTCTTTATTCAAAAGCAACAGGATGTGGTCGCCAAAAGTATAGGGGCGCAGCCCTTAAATTATTCTGCGGTGGTGTACACAAAGAAAATAAACCACAGGCAGAAGGAAAAACCCAGTACACATTCCTCTAGCACAAAAACCCGGACAAGAAACACAATCACGCACAAACACATACATCCTACGCTAAACTAAATACCCCCCCCCCTACTAATGACTAACCCAAAACAGGTGCGTGCCTACCTAGACCTAACCAACAGAAAGTGAAACAAAAAGGGATCGATGGTAGCTAGTAGGCCGGCGACGACGACCGCCGAGCTCCGCCCGGCCGAGGAGGGGCGCCACCATCCGTCACTGTCGTGACAATCCAGGTCAGGGAAGGAACATTCCTGCTTGAATTTCTGGTGAGTGACTACCGATCAAATATGCAAAATGTATTTCCGGCTGTAGGTAATATTACAAGAAACGTTCTGAGCAAATAATGTAAGAAATAACACAAAATAAGGAGCTAGAAATAGGGTGACCATGTCTGTCGGCGCCATCTTGTTCCAAGATAGCAATCTTAACAGTAGAACTAAAATAACTCCATGATCAAGCTGCAGCTGTCTCGGGCCCTTTGTTGCTCACAAGTCTCCATCTACTGTATTGAATGTTCATTGTGTTCATACTGTATGTGCTGTGTCCCTTATATAAGCTCATCTGTGCTGTGTGTAGTAGGCCTTTACCGTAACAATTAATATTTTAATGTTGAAATTAGCAATGTTATCACAGATAATATACAGAAAACCAAGTAGCAGCTGGCAAATTACATACATTAGTAGCCCATAGACAAATCCAGCCATAGAAATGAAGAGAAGAAATCATAAAAGGCAAGAAACACTAACACTCTCACACTAACAAAGGCTTCATGTGTGCCATTTCCCAGAGCGGATGTCACCTCACAGTGAAGAGTGAAAGTGACAGGGAAAAAAGTTAATTCAACAGAAATTGGCAAGGAGTGTGATTGATGGTTTAGCTTCTGTTTGCTCTTGATAGGAGGCGTACGTCCAAGTCAAAATAGATCTTGTTAGTAGGCCTAGCTACACAGGCCTGTCTCTGCTGCACAATTTATTCATGGCTTTCATGACGATAAAAAGGGTTTCCTTTGAATTCATTACCCTAAAGCACATCTTCAAACAGCTGAGCCTAACACAGACTCCTTTTAAGGGAGCTGTTGGCACTGTGTTGCTTTCTGATCTGGCCTTCAAATCAGTTGTAAGACTTTCCAAACTGGTTACTCTGTATTCATCTCATAGCCCCTACCTCCTCACACTCTGTTTTCTGCATGTATGCTGATTGATTTTCTGCTTCATGTGCATACATTTTTTTAAATCTTTTTTTTCTCCATCTGGACCTCTGTGATGGCACTTACCGGGGTGGTGACACTTTTCTCCTGACAACATTTGTTTTGCTGTAGGATTGATTATGGGGGGTGCTTGGGTTAACTAGATTCCGCTGAGGGAATAATGAAGGATGCATATTAATATCTCAGCATGTGCATGACCAGGGAAGAAGGGTGCTCTTTGTTTTTCACAAGCGGGCTGCCATATAGAGTCAGCTCAGAGAGGGGGGAGCAGAGCTTCCACTTTGAAGCTGCATTCACCATTTCTCCTCCCGCTGGCACGGCTGCATGGCGTTTCATTATTAATTTAAACCCCTTTCCCTCTGTCTCCAGAGCTCCAGAGCCAGCGATACGGCACTATTAGAGTAGCCAAGCCTCTTGAAAGGAAACACTGTGTTTGTGATTGGATCGTGTGGCTCAGAACAGAGGAGGTGACATTAACATAGTGAGTGGTAGTGCAGCTTTGGCATTTATAATGGATTTTGGTCAGTATATTTGCTATTCCGCTGGTGTGTGGGTGGTGGTGGAGCTGTAGTGGTGTCAGTTGGATTCTAGTGAATAAAATCACTACTCTCTCTGATCTGAGAGATGACAGACAGGCTTGATTTATTTCAGGAAGTAAGGACCATCAAACGTAAATCATCAATGGAAAACCAAATTCCTCCATTCTCAGAGTTCAGACCCAAGTCACTACTGTATGGGAAGTATGCAGCAGCCATATTCCAACACCTCTGTGTTGGGTCAGCAATAGTAATAATTATGCTATACGCTATTTCTAGTCTTTAGGCAGTGTCTCAATTTCCCTAAGACTACTTTCCCAGTGTTACTCACACTTCTAACAATGATTTGTTTTTGACAATTTAATTAGTGATGCTGTCATAGGTTTCTCCACTGTAGGTCAGGTTGGAATTTTGTTAATTGGCCATCTAAATGACATTTTATATCCTGGGAGATGTAATTAAAATAATGAGGAATGCGGCAAGTGGACAATAACAGACTGAACAACCAAGCAGGAATGGAATACAGTACAATACTCAGCTCTTGATATTGATATTGATGGCTGAATTATAAATCTTGAACTGGCAAGCGAGTAAGAGACTAAGAGAATTAAGGAGCGAAAGAGAGAGAGAGAGGGGGGAATTGAAAGTGAGAGAAAGAGGGAGAGAGCAAGTGAGAGAGAGAGAGGGGAAGGAGAAGTGAGTGAGAGAAATAATCATTTGGAGAGGAATGTGATAGTTATCCATGGGGGCTAGTGCTAATTGCCTTGCTTATGAGTTTGTGAGACGTCAGCCTGCTCCTGGATCTGTTTCCAGCTCTGCTGCCGCCTCCAGGGTGTTTAGCTTGGCATCTCGGCTCAGTACATGACAGCTAGCTCTGCCCCACCGACCGTTGTGGACATTCTTCCTTTTCCCAGCCAGCCACTACAGCCCCAGCCAGTACCGTATGCCTCCCCAGAGGTTTCCCGCATAGCAAGTGGCCCAGTGGTGATGGATTGGTATCCTGTGTGTGGCAAACTGCTTTATGGCTCTTTAATGAGCAGCCCAAGCAGAGAGAGGGAGAGAGAGAAGGAGAAGAGAGAGAGAGAGAGAGAGATAAGAGAGGGAGATAGTGAGAGCTTCTACCGCCACGGCCGCCGCCACTCCCGTTGGTGTTTTAAACAGGACATCAGATCGGTGAAGTTTTCATTACAGGGCAAGCTCACTAATGCTGTGATTTCTGTCTTCACTTGCCACACGTCAGTGTAATGGCTTTGCAGTGTACTAGAGTATTCTGGAGACATCAGAGTGACATTAAGCACATTGAGTCATGGTTACTGTAGCTTAGACTACTGATTTGGGTAAATAATTCACAAAAACATGTAACATTTCTTAACAAATACATTTTTCATTATATATTGTTCTTATAATGTTGTATGACTTGAATAGAAGAACACACATCAAGTATGCAGCTGTAGTGTCAGAATCAATATACATTTTATTTATATTATCTTATTTTAAATCTCTCAGTGAACTCTTTAGCCATTGAATGTATTAACATTTAAAGGGACGAGTCTACTCAGCATGCAGTATCTCCAGAAATAGTGACAGTCACTGGATCCTCTGGGTCACTAACATGCTAGAGGTATATATAGCAATGCCTTGATGGTTCTCATTGGCTAATATAACAGTTTATATTTATACGGTCTATAGTATACAGTAACTTTTACACAAACCCAGACTGCGTGTTACATTTATGAAGCGAATGAGATCAAAGACATCAACATTTGCCATTTAAGGTTTATCAGTCTAGCTTTCAGTGGAAATCCTAATTGGACTCAATGTATTTAAATCACATATCATGGAGTTTGGGGAAGATAATGGGAAAGCAGAAATTCTCAGAATGATTTCCAATTTAGCGCCATCATACTGTATTGTTAAAGTTATCTTGACTTAAATCACTGTTAACATATCACTCTCACACACAAACAATAACCCACACGAGAGCAAAGTAAACCCTGTTATCAAATATATACCCATTAGCCATAGAAAGTAGCACGCAATTACTCCATCCCTTCCATATCAGTAATCAGCCTGTGCATACTGTATGTGCTGCTATTTAATAAGTCATGGAGGAAATGCCACACTGCTGAAAGGTACTCCGGTAGAGAGAGTGGTGAAAACAAACACTAATCCGCTATATCCATCGAACTGTTGCTATAAGCAAACATTTATTTTTAATGAGTTCTTCCAACAAACATTTTTGCAGTAAATAGTTCATGTATCAGTGCTTTTGTTTAGATAAGGCTGAAATTAAATTACTTTTTTAACATATAATGGACACCTGTCATATACATTAACTATCTCTGTATTATAAACTCATCAAAAAAAGAAACGTCCCTTTTTCAGGACCCCGTCTTTTAAAGATCATTCGTAAAAATACAAATAACTTCACAGATCTTCATTGTAAAGGGTTTAAAACTTCTTAGGGATGGGGCAGTATTTTCACATCCGGATGAAAAATGTGCCCAAATTAAACTGCCAGCTACTTGGGCCCAGAAGGTAGGATATGCATATAATTAGTAGATTTGGATAGAAAACTCTGAAGTTTCTAAAACTGTTTGAATGATGTCTGTGAGTATAACAGAACTCATATGGCAGGCAAAAACCTGACAAAAATCCAACCAGGAAATGGGAAATCTGAGGCTAGAAGTTTTTCAAGTGATTCCCTATCCAACATACAGTGTTAATGGGGTCATTAACTTCCTAAGGCTTCCACTAGATGTCAACAGTCTTTAGAACCTTGTTTCATGTTTTTACTGTGAATAGGGAGAGAACAAGAGCTGACTCAACCAGATGTCCCAGGATAAGGCATGAGTTCAGTCACGCACGCAGGCTTGGGAGCGAGCTGAGTTCTTCTTCATTCCTAAAGAGAAAGGAATCGTCCGGTTGGAATTTTATTGAAGATTTATGTTAAAAAACATCCTAAAGAGTGATTCTATACATCGTTTGACATGATTCTACAAACTGTAGTATAACTTTTTAAACTTTTCGTCTGGACTTAGCAAGCGCGCGCCTGGAATAGTGAACCTAACACGTGAACAAAATGGAGGTATTTGGACATAAAGATTAACTTTATCGAACAAAACGAACATTTATTGTTGAACTGGGATTCCTGGGAGTGCATTCTGACGAAGATCATCAAAAGTAAGTGAATATTTATCATACTATTTCTGAGTTTTGTTGACTCCAAAATGGCGGGTTTCTGTTTGGCTTGTTGTTGTTGTTGTCTGAGCGCCGTACTCAGATTATTGCAAAGTGTGCTTTCGCCATGAAGCTTTTTTGAAATCTGACACAGCGGTTACATTAAGGGGAAGTGTATCTATAATTCTGTGCATAACACCTGTATATTTTCTCAACGTTTCTGATAAGTATTTCTGTAAATTGATGTAGCTCTCAGCAAAATCACCGGCGGTTTTGGAGGCAAAACATTACTGAACATTACGCACCATTGTAAACTGAGATTTATGGATATAAATATGAACTTTATCGAACAAAACATGCATGTATTGTGTAACATGAAGTCCTATGAGTGCCATCTGATGAAGATCATCAAAGGTTAGTGATTTGTTTTAGCTGTATTTCTGGTTTTTGTGACGCCTCTCTTTGCTTGGAATATGGCTGTCTGGTTTTTCTTGTTTAGGTGCTGTCCTAACATAATTTAATGCTTTCGCCATAAAGCCTTTTTGAAATCAGACAATGTGGTTGGATTAACCTCTCTGGGCTACTCAACAGCCAGTTGAATCCCGTGGCGCGTTATTCAAATACCTTAGAAATGCTATTACTTCAATTTCTCAAACATATGACTATTTTACACCATTTTAAAGACAAGACTCTCGTTAATCTAACCACACTGTCCGATTTCAAAAAGGCTTTACAACGAAAGCAAAACATTAGATTATGTCATCAGAGTACCCAGCCAGAAATAATCAGACACCCATTTTCCAAGCTAGCATATAATGTCACATAAACCCAAACCACAGCTAAATGCAGCACTAACCTTTGATGATCTTCATCCGATGACAATCTTAGGACATTATGTTATACAATACATGCATGTCTGTTCAATCAAGTTCATATTTATATCAAAAAACAGCTTTTTACATTAGCAGGTGACTAGCATGTGACTAGCATTCCCACCGAACACTTCCGGTGAATTTACTAAATTACTCACGATAAACGTTCACAAAAAACATAACAATTATTTTAAGAATTATAGATACAGAACTCCTCTATGCACTCAATATGTCCGATTTTAAAATAGCTTTTCGGTGAAAGCACATTTTGCAATATTCTAAGTAGATAGCCCGGCATCACAGGGCTAGCTATTTAGACACCCAGCAAGTTTAGCACTCACCAAAGTCAGATTTACTATAAGAAAAATGTTATTACCTTTGCTGTTCTTCGTCAGAATGCACTCCCAGGACTTCTACTTCAATAACAAATGTTGGTTTGGTTCCCAAATAATCCATTGTTATATCCAAATAGCGGCGTTTTGTTCGTGCGTTCAAGACACTATCCGAAAGGGTAAATAAGGGTGACGAGCACGACGCATTTCGTGACAAAAAAATTCTAAATATTCCATTACCGTACTTCGAAGCATGTCAAACGCTGTTTAAAATCAATTTTTATGCGATTTTTCTCGTAAAAAAGCGATAATATTCCGACCGGGAAACCCTGTTTTTGTTCAAAGACTGAAAATGAAAACATGGAGTCGTCTCGTGCACGTGCGCACCAGTCTCATTGTTCTCAGATGGACCACTTACCAAATGCGCTACTGTTTTTCAGCCAGACTGGAGAGTCATCATTCAACGTTCTGCCGCCTTCTGAGAGCCTATGGAAGCCGTAAAAAATGTCACGTTACAGCAGAGATCTTTTGTTGTGGATAGAGATGATCAAGAAGGCCAAGAAATGGTCAGAGAGGGCGCTTCCTGTTTGGAATCTTCTCAGGTTTTTTGCCTGCCATATGAGTTCTGTTATACTCACAGACACCATTCAAACAGTTTTAGAAACTTTAGGGTGTTTTCTATCCAAATCAAACAATTATATGCATATTCTAGTTACTGGGCAGGAGTAGTAACCAGATTAAATCGGGTACGTTTTTTATCCGGCCGTGCAAATACTGCACCCTATCCCCTCTCTAGGGTAGGTGGGACGAAATCGTCCCGCACTATTCAACAGCCAGTGACACATCAGAGAGCCAAATTTAAAACCACAAAATGTCATAATTCAAAGTTCTCAAACATAGGATTATTTTACACCATTTGAAAAGGTAAGACTCTCCTTAATCTAAGCACATTGTCCGATTTCAAAAAGGCTTTACAGCTAAAGCAAAACATTAGATTATGTTAGGGGAGTACATAGCCAGAAATAACCACACAGCCATTTTTCAAGCAAGCATATATGTCACAAAAACCAAAAACACAGCTAAATGCAGCACTAACCTTTGATGATCTTCATCAGATGACACTCCTAGGACATTATGTTATACAATACATGCCTGTTTTGTTCAATAAAGTTAATATTTATATCAAAAACCAGCTGTACTTAGCCCAGAGACTGCAGACATCTCATTACACTTTCTGGCGCCTTCTGAGAGCCAATGGAAGCCTTTGAAAATGTCACGTTACAGCACAGATTCTGTATTTTCGATAGAGAGGCTACAGAAGGACAATAGATTGTCAGACAGGGCACTTCCTGTATGGAATCTTCTCAGGTTTTGGCCTGCCATATGAGTTCTGTTATACTCACAGACACCATTCAAACAGTTTTAGAAACTTTGGAGTGTTTTCTATCCAAATCTACTAATTATATGCATATTCTAATTTCTGGGCAAGAGTAGTAACCAGTTTAAATCGGGTACTTTTTATCTGGCCGTGCAAATACTGCCCCCTAGCCCCAACAGGTTAACACAATAACAGCTTACAGACAGTAGGCAATTAAGGTCACAGTTAGGCCTCTTTAGTGTCCTATGTGTTCATTTCTACTGACTCTGAAAACACCAAAAGAAAGATGCCCGGGGTCCCTGCTCATCTGCGTGAACATGCCTTAGGCATGCTGCAAGGAGGCATGAAGACTGCAGATGTGGCCAGGGCAATAAAAGTCAATGTCCGTACTGTGAGACGCCTAAGACAGCGCTACAGGAAGACAGGGCGGACAGCTGATCGTCCTCACAGTGGCAGACCACGTGTAACAACATCTGCACAGGGTTTGTACATCCAAACTTCACACCTGCGGAACAGGTACAGGATGGCAACAACAACTGGCCGAGTTACACCAGGAACGCACAATCCCTCCATCAGTGCTCAGACTGTCCGCAATAGGCTGAGAGAGGCTAGATTGAGTAGGCCTGTGGTAAGGCAGGTCCTCACCAGACATCACCAGCAACAATGTCGCCTATAGCCACAAACCCACCGTGACTGGACCAGACAGGACTGGCAAAAAGTGCTCTTCACTGACGAGTCATGGTTTTGTCTCACCAGGGGTCATGGTCGGATTCGCATTTATCGGTGAAGGAATGAGCATTACACCGAGGCCTGTACTCTGGAGCGGGATCAATTTGGAGGTGGAGGATCCATCATGGTCTGGGGTGGTGTGTCACAGCATCATCGGACTGAGCTTGTTGTCATAGCAGGCAATCTCAACGCTGTGCGTTACAGGGAAGACATCCTCCTCCCTCATGTGGTACCCTTTCTGCAGGCTCATCCTGACATGACCCTCCAGCATGACAATGCCACCAGCCATACTGCTCGTTCTGTGCATGATTTCCTGCAAGACAGGAATGTCAGCATTCTGCCATGGGCAGTTTAGAGCCCGGGCTAGGGAGCCATTCCCCCCAGAAATGTCCGGGAACTTGCCTTGGTGGAAGAGTGGGGTAACATCTCACAGCAAGAACTGTCAAATCTGGTGCAGTCCATGAGGAGGAGATGCACTGCAGTACTTAATGCAACTGGTGGCCACACCAGATACTGACTTACTTTTGATTTTGACCCCCCCCCCCCCCCCCCTTTGTTCAGGGACACATTATTCAATTTCTGTTAGTCACGTCTGTGGAACTTTTTCTGTTTATGTCTCAGTTGTTGAATCTTTGTTCATACAAATATTTACACGTTAAGTTTGCTGAAAATTAACACAGTTGACAGTGAGAGGACGTTTTTTCTGAGTTTATAATGTAAAGAGGGAGCCTATATGTAATCTTACTTCTAAAGAAGCTGTGGGTGAGTGAATTCTCATTGTCACGGTGGTAGCGGTGAAGTGAACTCCAACCCACCCCCCATGTTATGCTGACATGCGTCTCCATAACCTTCTGGATTATCTAATTGAAAAGACTCCATGCTCTCCCATTCGGTGGAATCATTTAGGCAATGACATGGGAATTGACTGGAGAAATGTGTTTCCCAGGAATCGTTCCCAAACAGATGCAATTTCATGCTGCTTTAACACTGAAGAAATCATTTTAATTCAAGAGCACAAAGCTGCTCGCTCTCAGACTGCCTCTCTTTCAGCTGAACATCGCCATTATCAACACAAATTACATCTCAAATGATAGAAAATATTAACATGAAATGGGACTTGATTCATTGAGCTAAACATGGTTGCAATGTAACGCTCAGATGCAGGAACATCCTCTTTCCTGAGATAGTTGATCACATGGTGTTGTTTATTAAGTGTGCCTGGACACATGGCAGAATAGCTTTTATGCTTTCCCTGGTATGATTTTTTTCAATTCTCATTCCTAACCTTCTTCAGAAACCTGTTTCCTGTCCCCTTTAGTGGGGGCAACAGGATGGGGGTCTATTCCATTTCAATTTAGTAAATTCAGGAAGTGACTTTTCTTTTCAAAACCACTGTCAGAATATGAAAGAAAGACCAAAAAGTTTGTGCAGATGTTACAGCCAATTCTGAGCAAGAACCCTGTATTATGAAAACAACGGGTAACACTTTGTATTCAGGTCCCTTAATGAACCATTTGTAAAACAGTTTGTCAAGAGTTTAACATTTATTAATCATTATTCCTACATATGTACATTTCAATAAGCAATCTAAATAGTAATTTATGCATTTAAAGATACTACTTTAAATTGAACTAAAATATTGACGCTGTTTATGAGATGACATAAAATAAAAAAATTCACAGAAATGTTCCATACGCACAAACAGCTTATTTCTCTCAAATGTTGTGCACAAATTTGTTTACATCCCTGTTAGTGATAATTTTTCCTATGCCAATATAATCCTGACAAGTGTAGCATATCAAGATGCTAATTAAAAATCCTGATTGGTTGGGCCTGGCTCCCCAGTGCATAGGCCCACCTATGACATTTAGAAATTGCTTGCTTTTCAGAAGTCTAGCAGCCTTGCCAGAAGGCATGCCAGTAATCATAGCTATTCTAAATTCGGTAGTTTGGTTCCCAACCTCATAACTATCTAGCTGGCTAGCTAAGGCCAACTTAATAAAATTGCTAGTTTTACAGAGGAACAAAATATTTGTTTTATTCCTCAAGAAGAAATCAATAAGCTACATAGCTTGATCAAATTAACTTAAACATACTGTAACTCCGAGTCCTCCCCATCACCAGCAGCTAAAATAAAAAAAATGCTGTGTGTCACTACACCCTCTGTCCTCCTTCACTGACGATACTGTCTGCACACACTAGAGTATCTAGCGTCCTGCCTAGCACATCTTTTCTCTGTGGAGCACCTTGGAAGGAACCACTGACTAGCTCAAGTTCAATTTGTCACACGCACAAGTACAGTGAAATTCTTATCTTGCAAGCCTTACCCAACAGTGCAGTATTCAATATCAAACCAAGAGGAAGTAATATACACGGTCATTGCCAGTACCAAATTTACAATGTCCAGGGTACACTGGAGTATTGAGGTAGATACAGTATGTGAATGTAGGCAAGGAGAAAATGACTGGTAGCAGGATAAATAATGAGTGAGTAGGGGGATTCTTTAAGATGCTCTTTGAAGAGGTAGGGTTTTAGGTGCTTTCAGAATATGGGCAAGGACTCTGCTGTTCTAGCTTCAGGGGTAAACTGGTTCCACCATTGGGGTGCCAGGACAGAGAAGAGATTGGGTTGAGCGCATGCTGCTGTCCTGCAGGGGTGGAAGGGCCAAGAGACCAGAGGTGGCAGAACTGAATGCTAGGGTTTGAGAATAGCCTGAAGGTAGGGAGGGGCAGTTTCTCTTTCTTCTCCGTATGCAAGCACCATGGTCTTGTAGTGGATGCGAGCTTCGACTGGAAGCCAGTGGCGTGTGCAGAGGAGCAGTGACATGAGAGAACTTGGAAATGTTGAAAACCAGGTGGACTGCAGTGTCATGACGTTAACCTCTTTGGTTAACCTCTCTGGGCTAGGTGGCACCAAATCGTCCCACCTACGTAACAGCCAGTGCAATCCCGTGGCGCGTTATTCAAAAACCTTAGAAATGCAAAACCTTCAATTTTTCAAACATATGACTATTTTACACAATTTTAAAGATAAGACTCTCGTTAATCTAACCACACTGTCCGATTTCAAAAAGGCTTTACAACGAAAGCAAAACATTAGATTATGTCAGCAGAGTACCCAGCCAGAAATAATCAGACACCCATTTTTCAAGCTAGCATATAATGTCACATAAACCCAAACCACAGCTAAATGTAGCACTAACCTTTGATGATCTTCATCAGATGACAACCCTAGGACATTATGTTATACAATACATGCATGTTTTGTTCAATCAAGTTCATATTTATATCAAAAACCAGCTTTTTACATTAGCATGTTTTGTTCAGAACTAGCATACCCACCGCAAACTTCCGGTGAATTTACTAAATTACTCACGATTAACGTTGACAAAAAACATAACAATTATTTTAAGAGTTATAGATACAGAACTCCTTTATGCAATCGCGGTGTCAGATTTTAAAATAGCTTTTCGGTGAAAGCACATTTTGCAATATTCTGAGTAGATAGCCCGGCCATCACGGCTAGCTAATTTGACACCCACCAAGTTTGGCCCTCACCAAACTCAGATTTACTATAAGAAAAATTGGATAACCCTTGCTGTTCTTCGTCAGAATGCACTCCCAGGACTTCTACTTCAACAACAAATGTTGTTTTGGTTCGAAATAATCCATAGTTATATCCAAATAGCTCCGTTTTGTTCGTGCGTTCAAGTCACTATCCGAAGGGTGACGCGCCGGCGCATTTCGTGAGAAAAAAATTCAAAATATTACATTACCGTAATTCGAAGCATGTCAAACGCTGTTTAAAATAAATTTTTATGCGATTTCTCGTAAAATAGCGATAATATTCCAACCGCGTGACATTGTATTCGTTCAAAGACTGAAAGAAAAAAATGTAGTCGTCTCGTGCACGCGTGCGTCAGTGTCATTGTTCCCAGAAGGACCACTCACCAAAACCCCTGCTGTTTTTCGCCCAGAGACTGCAGAGAAGTCATTCCACTTTCTGGTGCCTTCTGAGAGCCAATGAAAGCCTTAGAAAATGTCACGTTACAGCAGAGATGCTGTATTTTTGATAGAGATGCCCTAGAAGTAGAACACATTGTCAGACAGGGCACTTCCTGTATAGAATCTTCTCAGGTTTTGGCCTGCCATATGAGTTCTGTTATACTCACAGACACCATTCAAACAGTTTTAGAAACTTTAGAGTTTTCTATCCAAATCTACTAATTATATGCATATTCTAGTTTCTGGGCAGGAGTAGTAACCAGATTAAATCGGGTATGTTTTTTATCCGGCCGTGAAAATACTGCCCCCTATCCCAAACAGGTTCATCGCGTAATAATAATTACAGAGAGTTATTTGATAAATATGTCTTCAGTTTAATGATGCCCAAAGACACGACAGCAGCATCCTGGATAAGTTGCGAGGGTTTGATGGCACAAGCGGGGAGCCCAGCCAATAGAGAGTAGCATTAGTACAGACAGGAGATGACAAATACCTGGATTAGGACATGTACCACTTCCTGTGTGGTGTAGGGTTGTAGTCTATGGATGTTGTAGAGCATGAACCTGCAGGAGCGAGTCACTGCTTTGTTGTTTTCAGAGAACGACAGGTTGTTGTCCAGGGTGACGCTCAAGATTCTTTGAAATCCAGTAAGGTAACACTGGAGTTGTCAACTGTAATGGAGAAGTCTTTGATCAAGCATATTGCCTGCATTGTAAGGGATTGGGAAAGACACAAGGATGAGAAAGAGTTGGACAGCAATTAATCGAAGGCAGAAGAAGCCAAGTACAAAGCCATTGTCAGGAAATTAGCTTATCAAGGTGTCAAGCTCATTGAGGAACTCTCCAAGGGCACCTGGTGTGCGATAGATGACAATGTTAAGCATGAGTGGACAAAAACATTATGGAATTCAAATGAGGAGATGGACAGGTGAGAGAGGGAGAAAAGAGAAAGTCTCCAGTTCGGAGCCCTGTGCCACCACCGCGACGACCAGATGCTCTTGAACTATGAAAGAAAACGTAGTCAGATGGAGAGCAGCAGTGTTCTCTGGGGTGACCCATGTCTGTCAGGGCCAAATAGTCAAGGAACTGAAGGGCAGCATAGGCTGAGATGAACTCTGCATTGTTGACCGCAGATCGGCAGTTCCAAACGCTGCCAGAGACCCAGAATTCCACATTGGTTGTGCCAGCAGGGTATATTCAATTAGAAGTGTTGCAACTAAGGGGTGAGGAGCGTCTGTAAAGCCTACAGGGAAAGGAGCGATCAGGTATAGAAAACGCACACAGTTGCCAAAGCCACAATAGAGCAAATTAGATAATCAGAAAGTAACTAGGTAAGATACTCAGGCGAGAGAGTGGTGTGGAGCCTACCGCACTTTCCTTTCTCAAAGAACTCAGCAGAACCATCTTTGTTTTGGCGACGAGACCGCCACTGACACGACCTCGTTCAACACGGCTGCCACTGAGAAACTAGGGGAGGCTGAAGTACCAACACTAATTGCTAATTGCCTAGCAGAGGTGAAGAGCACACCTCCCTGTACTAACTGCCGATTGCCTAGGAGAAGAGAAACCACTCTCCCTCCAATACAGCCACTGATTACCGACACAAGTCATAAATTGACCTTCCCCTTAATCTTGGTTGATGAGTCAACAGTCATCTGCAAGTTATAAACAGTCAGCAGTTCACACACCAAGTAGGCTACTGGGAAGACAGGTAGCACTTAGAGTAGATGGCCCTAGCTAGCATAAGACAGTATTATACAACAGACAAAGACTAAATGTATACTTAACACTGCTGGAGATATCGGGAGTCCTGGAGCCATAGAATGAAGGACACTGAGATGGTGCCTGAGAAGTTGGTTTTTATTTGTCACATGCGCCGAATGCAACAGGTTTTGACCTTTCAGTGAAATGCTTACTTTCAAGCCCTTTAACCAACAATGCAGTTTCAAGAAAATTAAGTGTTAAGAAAGTATTTACTAAAATAAACTGAAGTAAAAAAATGAAAATATATTAACGAGCAACAATAAAATTACAGTAGCGAGGCTAATGGTACAGAGTCAATGTGCGGGGGCACAGGTTAGTCGAGGTAATATATACACTACCGTTCAAAGGTTTGGGGTCACTTAGAAATGTCCTTGATTTTGAAAGCAAAGCAAAAAATTTTGTCCATTAAAATAACATAAAATTGATCAGAAATACAGTGTAGCTTCATTAAATAGTACCCGCAAAACACCAGTCTCAATGTCAACAGTGAAGAGGAGACTCTCGAATGCTGGCCTTCTAGGCAGATTTCCTCTGTCCAGTGTCTGTGTTATTTTACCCATCTTAATATTTTATTTTTATTGGCCAGTCTGAGGTATGGCTTTTTCTTTGCAACTCTGCCTAGAAGGCCAGCATCCCGGAGTCGCCTCTTCAGTGTTGAGACTGGTGTTTTGCGGGTACTATTTAATGAATACTTGTGAAGCGTCTGGTTCCCAAACTAGAAACTAATGTACTTGTCCTCTTGCTCAGTTGTGCACTGGTGCCTCCCACTCTTTCTATTCCGTTTAGAGCCATTTGCGCTGTTCTGTAAAGGGAGTAGTACACAGCGTAGTACGAGATCTTCAGTTTCTTGGCAATTTCTCACATGGAATAGCCTGACGAGTTTCAGAAGAAAGTTATTTGTTTCTGTTCATTTTGAGCCTGTAATCTAACCCACAAATGCTGATGCTCCAGATACTCAACTAGTCTAAAGTAGGCCATTTTTATTGCTTCTTCAATCAGGACAACAGTTTTCAGCTGTGCTAACATAATTGCAAAAGGGTTTTCTAATGATCAATTAAATGATGAACTTGGATTAGCTAACACAATGTGCCATTGGAACACAGGAGTGATGGTTGCTGATAATTGGCCTCTGTACGCCTATGTAGACATTCCATAAAAAATCTGCCGTTTCCAGCTGCAGTAGCCATTTACAACATCAACAATGTCTACACTGTATTTCTGATCAATTTGATGTTATTTTAATTGACACTTTTTTATTTTCTTATAAAAACAAGGACTTTGCTAAATGACCCAAACTTTTGAACGGTATTGTACATGTAGGTAGAAGTAAAGTGATGGATAATAAACAGAGAGTAGCAGCAGCGTAAAAATGGGGGTGGGGGGGACAATGCAAATAGTCCGGGTAGTGATTTGATTAGCCATTCAGGAGTCTTATGGCTTGGAGGTAGAAGCTGTTAAGAAGCCTTTTGGACCTGGTCTTGGCGCTCCGGTACTGCTTGCAATGCGTTAGCAGAGAGAATAGTCTATGACTAGGGTGGCTAGAGTCTTTGGCAATTTTTAGGGCCTTCACCTGACACTGCCTGGTATAGAGGTCCTAGATGGCAGGAAGCTTGGCCTCAATGATGTACTGGGCCGCACTACCCTCTGAGGCCGAGCAGTTGCCATACCAGTCGGTGATGCAACCAGCCAGGATACTCTCGATGGTGCAGCTGTAGAACTTTTTGAGGGTCTGAGGACCCATCCCAAATCTTTTCAGTCTCCTTAGGGGGAATAGGCATTGTCGTACCCTCTTCACGACTGTCTTGGTGTGTTTGAACCATGATAGTTTGTTGGTGATGTGAACACCAAGGAACTTAAAGCTCTCAACCTGCTCCACTACAGCCCCGTCAATGAAAATGGGGGTGTGCTTGTCCTCCTTTCCTGTAGTCCACGATCATCTCCTTTGTCTTGATCACATTGAGGGAGAGGTTGTTGTCCTGGCACCACACTGCCAGGTCTCTGACCTCCTCCCTATAGGCTATCTCATCGTTGACGGTGATCAGGCCTACCGCTGTTGTGTTGTCAGCAAACTTAATGATGGTGTTGGAGTCGTGATTGGTCATGCAGTCATGGGTGAACAGGAGGGGAGTGAGCAAGCACCCTTGAGGGGCCCACGTGTTGAGGATCAGCGTGCTAGATGTGTTGGTACCTACCCTTACCACCTGGGGGCGGCCCGTCAGGAAGTCCAGGATCCAGTTGCAGAGGGAGGTGTTTAGTCCCAGGGTCTTTAGCTTAGTGATGAGCTTTGAAGGCACTATGGTGTTGAACGCTGAGCTATAGCCAATGAATAGTATTCTCAGGTAGGTGTTCATTTTGTCCAGGTGGAAAAAGGCAGTGTGAAGTACAATAGAGATTGCTTCATCTGTGGATCTGTTGGGGCGGTATGCAAATTGTAGTGGGTCTAGTGCTTCTGGGATAATGGGGTTGATGTGAGCCATAACCAGCCTTTCAAAGCACTTTGTGGCTACTGACGTGAGTGCTATGGGTCTGTAGTCATTTAGGCAAGTTACCTTGGTGTTCTTTGGACAGATTGAAAATGTCAATGAAGACGCTTGCCAATTGGTCAGCACGTGCTCGGAGTACACATCCTGGTAATTCGTCTGGCCCTATGGCCTTGTGAATTTTGACCTGTTTAAAAGTCTTACTCACATTGGCTACGGAGAGCGTGGTCACAGTCTTCCAGAACAGCTGATGCTGTCATGCATGCTTCAGTGTTGCTTGCCTCGAAGTGAGCATAGAAGTTACTTAGCTCGTCTGGTAGGCTCGTGTCACTGAGCAGCTGACGGCTGTGCTTTCTTTTGTAGTACGTAATAGTTTGCAAGGCCTGCACATCCGACGAGCTTCGGAGCTGGTGTAGTACGATTCAATCTTATTCTTGTATTGACGCTTTGCTTGTTTGATGGTTCATCGGAGGGCATAGCAGGATTTCTTATAAGAGGACGGGTTAGAGTCACGCTCCTTGAAAGCGTCTGTTCTACCCTTTAGCTCAGTGCGGATGTTGCCTGTAATCCATGACTTCTGGTTGGGGTATATACGTACGGTCACTGTGGGGACGACATAATCGATGCACTTATTGATGAAGCTAGTGACTGTTGTGGTGTACTCCTCAATGCTATCGGAAGAATCCTGGAACATATTCCAGTCTGTACAAGCAAAAAGGTCCTGTAGCTTAGCATCATCTGACCACTTCCTTATTGAGCGAGTCACTGGTACTTCCTGCTTCAATTTTTGCTTGTGAGTAGGAATCAGGAGCATAGAGTTATGGTCAGATTTGCCAAATGCAGGGTGAGCGAGAGCTTTGTTTGCGTCTCTGTGTGTGGAGTAAAGGTGGTCTAGAGTTTATTTTCCTCTGGTTGCACGTGTAAAATGCTGGTAGAAATTAGGTAAAATGGATATAAGTTTCCCTGCTTTAAAGTCCCCGGCCACTAGGAACGCCATCTCTGGATGAGCATTTTGTTGTTTGCTAATGGCCTTCTACAGCTCGTTGAGTGCTGTCTTAGTGCCAGCATTGGTTTGTGGTGGTAAATAGACAGCTACAGAAAATATAGATGAAAACTCTCTTGGTAATTAATGTGATCTACAACTTATCATGAGATTCTCTACCTTAGGCGAGCAAAACCTAGAGACTTCATTAATATTGGATTTTGTGCACCAGCTGTTATTTACAAATAGACACAGACTGCCACCCCTTGTCTTACCGGAGGCAGCTGTTCTATCTTGCCGATGGACCGAAAACCCAGCCAGCTGTATGTTAACTTCTTACATCTAGACGTTCCGCTAGCGGAACACCTGCTCCAATATCCAATGATAGGCGTGGCGCGAATTACAAATTCCTCAAAAATACAAAAACTTCCATTTTTAAAACATATGACTATTTTACAGCATTTTAAAGACAAGACTCTCCTTTATCTAACCACACTGTCCACACTGTCTGCATATTCTAGTTACTGGGCAGGAGTAGTAACCAGATTAAATCGGGTACGTTTTTTATCCAGCCGTGTCAATACTGCCCCCTAGCCCTAACAGGTTAACGAGAGTCTTGTCTTTAACCTGTTATGGCTAGGGGGCAGTAATTTCACGGACCGGAAAAAAACGTACCCGATTTAATCTGATTATTACTCCTGCCCAGAAACTAGAATATGCATATAATTATTAGCTTTGGGTAGAAAACACTCCAAAGTTTCTAAAACTGTTTGAATGGTGTCTGTGAGTATAACAGAACTCATTTGGCAGGCCAAAACCTGAGAAGATTCTGTACAGGAAGTACCCTGTCTGACCATTTCTTGGCCTTGTTGATTATCTCTATTCATTACAGGGGATCTCTGCTCTTACGTGACACTTTCTACGGCTCACATGGGCTCTCAGAAGGCGGCAAAATGCTGAATCGTGGCTTTGCAGGCTCTGGCTGAAACAAAGTAGCACGTTTGGGTAGTGGCTGGTTACAGTACTGTGAGACTCATGCTCGTGCCCGCGTCGACCGAAAGCTTTGTTTTCTTTCCTCTGTTTAGCTAAACGGAGATTCCTGGTCGGAATATTATCGCTTTTTTACGAGAAAAATGACATAAAAATTGATTTTAACCTCTTGGGGCTAGGTGGGACGCTAGCGTGCCACCCGTGGTGCACTCCATCAACAGCAGGTGCATTTCAAGAGCGGCAAATTTGAATCCAAATAAATGTCAAAATTCAAATTTTTCAAAAATACAACTATGTTACACCATTTGAAAGATAAACATCTCCTTAATCTAACCACGTTTTACGATTTCAAAAAGGTTTTACGGCGAAAGCATAAATTTAGAGTATGTTAGGACAGTACATTTACAAGAGTTGTGTGTAATGTTTTGTCAAGTCAAAGACAGGGTCACCAAAACCATAAAACCAGCTAAAATGATACACTAACCTTTTACAATCTCCATCAGATGACACTCCTAGGACATTATGTTAGACAATGCATGCATTTTTAGTTCTATCAAGTTGATATTTATATCCAAAAACAGCGTTTTACTATGGCATTGATGTTGAGGAAATCGTTTCCCTCCAATAACCGGCAGTCAAGTCAGCGTCACAAATTAAATAATTAAAATTAGAAAACATTGGTAAAATATTATATTGTCATTTAAAGAATTATAGATTTACATCTTTTGAACGCAATCAACTTGCCAGATTTAAAAATAACCTTACTGGGAAATCACACTTTGCAATAATCTGAGCACTGTGCCCAGAAAAATACGCGTTGCGATACAGACTAGACGTCATGTTGGGGAGATCTAAAATCGAAAATACTATGTAAATAATCCATTACCTTTGATTCTCTTCATCAGATGTCACTTCCAGGTATCACAGGTCCATAACGAATGTAGTTTTGTTCAAAAAAGCTCATCATTTATGTCCAAAAATCTCCGTCTCGTTAGCACATGATGTAAGCCAGCCGGACTTCTCGTCATGAACGAGGGGAAAAAATATATTTCCGTTCGTTCAAACATGTCAAACGTTGTATAGCATAAATCATTAGGGCCTTTTTTAACCAGAACATGAATAATATTCAAGGTGGACGAATGCATAGTCTTTTATAACGTATTGGAACGAGGGTACCCAACATGAAGTAGCGCGCCAGGTGTCTAATGGGACATCACCGTTCCATGGCTCTTGTTCGGTCAGATCTCCCTCCAGAAGACTCAAAACACTTTGTAAAGGCTGGTGACATCTAGTGGAAGCAATAGGAAGTGCCAAAATATTCCTAAACCCCTGTGTTTTTCAATGGGATAGGTTTAAAGTCAATACAACACATCAGGTATCCACTTCCTGTCCGAAAATGTCTCAGGGTTTTGCCTGCCAAATGAGTTCTGTTATACTCACAGACACCATTCAAACAGTTTTGGAAACTTTAGAGTGTTTTCTATCCATATATAATAAGTATATGCATATTCTAGTTACTGGGTAGGATTAGTAACCAGATTAAATCGGGTACATTTTTTTTATCCAGACGTGCAAATGCTGCCCCCTAGACCCAACAGGTTAAACAGCGGTTGACATGCTTCGAAGTACGGTAATGGAATATTTAGAAATCTTTTGTCACGAATTGCGCCATGCTCGCGACCCTGATTTACCATTTCGGATAGTGTCTTGGAACGCACAAACAAAACGCCGCTATTTGGATATAACGATGGATTATTTTGGACCAAACCAACATTTGTTATTGAAGTAGCAGTCCTGGGAGTGCATTCTGACGAAGACAACAAAGGTAATGAAACTTTTGTAATAGTAAATCGGAGTTTGATCAGGGCTAAACTTGGTCGGTGTCTAAATGGCTAGCCGTGATGGCTGGGCTATCTACTGAGAATATTGCAAAATGTGCTTTCACCGAAAAGCTATTTTAAAATCGGACATATCGATTTTTTGTGAACGTTTATCGTGAGTAATTTAGTAAATTCACCGGATGTTTGCGGGGGGTATGCTAGTTCTGAACGTCACATGCTAATGTAAAAAAGCTGTTTTTTGATATAAATATGAACTTGATTGAACAAAACATGCATGCATTGTATAACATAATGTCCTAGGGTTGTCATCTGATGAAGATCATCAAAGGTTAGTGCTGCATTTAGCTGTGGTTTTGTTATTTGTGACATTATATGCTAGCTTGAAAAATGGGTGTCTGATTATTTCTGGCTGGGTACTCTGCTGACATAATCTAATGTTTTGCTTTCGCTGTAAAGCCTTTTTGAAATCGGACAGTGTGGTTAGATTAACGAGAGTCTTGTCTTTAAAATGCTGTAAAATAGTCATATGTTTGAAAAATGGAAGTTTTCGGATTTTAGAGGAATTTGTATTTCGCGCCACGCCCATCATTGGATATTGGAGCAGGTGTTCCGCTAGCGGAACATCTAGATGTAAGAGGTTAAAATGCTGTAAAATAGTCATATGTTTGAGAAATTGAAGTAATAGCATTTCTAAGGTATTTGAAAATCGCGCCACGGGATTCAACTGGCTGTTGCGTAGGTGGGACGAATTCGTCCCGCCTAGCCCAGAGAGGTTAAAATCAATTTTTATGCCATTTTTCTCGTAAAAAAGCGATAATGTTCCGACCGGGAAAGCGTGTTTACGTACAAAAGAGAGAGAAAATAAAAGCATGGGATCCCCTCGTGCATGAGCCTGAGTCTCATAGTACTGTGACTGGCCACTATCCAAACGCGCTAATGTTTTTCAGCCAGGGGCTGCCTCGATATCATTCAGCTTTTTGCCGACTTCTGAGAGCCCATGGGAGCCGTAGGAAGTGTCACGTAACAGCAGAGATCCCCTGTATTGGATAGAGATAATCAAGAAGGCCAAGAAATGGTCAGACAGGGTACTTCCTGTACAGAATCTTCTCAGGTTTTGGCCTGCCAAATGAGTTCTGTTATACTCACAGACACCATTCAAACAGTTTTAGAAACTTTGGAGTGTTTTCTATCCAAAGCTAATAATTATATGCATATTCTAGTTTTTGGGCAGGAGTAATAATCAGATTAAATTGGGTACGTTTTTTATCCGTCCGTGAAAATACTGCCCCCTAGCCATAACAGATTAACCTAGTTGTCGTTCAGCCACGACTCGGTGAAACATAAGATATTACAGTTTTTAAATGTCCCGTTGGTAGCATAGTCTTGATCGGCGTTCATCCATTTTGTTATCCAATGATTGCACGTTGGCTAATAGGACTGATGGTAAAAGCGGATTACTCACTGCCGTCAGATCCTTACAAGGCACTCCGACCTACTTCCCCGATATCTCCATCCCTTCTTCATGCAAATGGTGGGGATTTGGGCGTTATTGGGTGTCTGAAGTAAATTCTTCACGAAAAAATCTTTGTGCTGATATCTAGAAGCTCTTTTCGGTCATAAGAGATGGTGGCAGAAACATTATGTACAACATAAGCTACAAGTTACAAATAACACGAGAAAAAACACAATCACACAATTGGTTTGGTAAAACGGCAGCCATCTCCTCCGGATGGAGGAGTAATACTGATCAGTAGCCGGATAAATAGATAGATACTAATGGTAATTGCAATCAATGAACAGCAGCGTAATGGTAGAAATATATCTCATTAATTATAATTTTAGCACCAGGTGTTAGAGGGAGCTGTAGTTGTTAGCCATTTAAAAGTCTTATGTCCAGGGGATAGAAACTGTTCAGGAGTCTGGTCTGACCCTTCATGCACTAGTACCACTTGCCAGACAGGAGCATGGAGAACAGTCCATGTCACGAGAGGCTGGAGTCTTTGGCAATTTTTCAGGCCTCCCATGTACATCCTGGATGGCTGGGAGATCACCCACAGATGCGCTGGGACGTCTGCACGTCTGCACCTCTGTAGGGCCTTCCGGTCGAGGGCAGTGCAGTTGCCATACCAGACGGTAATACAACCAGGATGCTCTCAATGGTGCAGCTGTAAAAGTTCCTAAGGGGCATTTCCAAGTCGTTTCAGCCTCCTAAGGGAGATGAGGCTCCTTCTACCCGATTGTGCTCGTGTAAGAGGACAATGTTAAGTCCTCAGTGATGTGTCACCGAGGAATTTGATGCCTTGACCCTTTCCACTATGGCCATGTCGATGGGGATTGGGGTGTGTTACCCGACCCCTGTTTCCTGTAGTCCACAATTAGCTCATTGATCTTGCTGACCTTGAGGGAGAGGTTGTTGTCCTGGCACCACACTGCCAGGTGTCTGACCTCCTCTCTGTCCCATCGGTGTTGGTTATCAGGCCTACCACCATCGTGTCGCCAGCAAACTTAATGATGTAGTTGGGACAATATGGGGGGTGGTACTTTTCGTCTAGTTAAGTCAGTGTGCCCCCTCCAAAATACAGCTGAGAGATCTTTTAATAAACAATAATGATAAAACGTGGGCTTAAAAATTAAGTTTAGTAATTAATTTAACATCTGAAAAACAGGACAAATCTGAGGGGGCACGTGCCCTTTTTCTCTGTATGGGCATGAAGACTCTGAGTGTGGAAGAGGACGGCAATGTTGTGTGGGTATGAGGAGCAAAATCATCATGTTAATTTCAAAGAATCATCGATGGAAAACTCTAAACACTTTTGTGGTGTATGTGGGGAGAATTTACTTTATGTCAACGTTAAGTGAAAGGTTGTCTAACTTACTGTAAAACAGTTCGGATTGTACCTACTGAGTGTGGAATTCTGTGTTGTTGTTTTTTGAAGGACAGAGGGTGGAGATCTAGGCCTGGGCTATATGTTTCCTATGCAAATATGACTTGGAATTGGACAATCTCTTCTATAATATAATTTATGTGCCCAAAACAGACTAAAGTGGCTCCTTTGATGGTACTTTGTGTGTGTTGAACGCAAGTGTTTGACATGGGTTTATAGAGCACTCTAATTACCATGATGAGCTCTCCTCACTCTCACTCTGTCCTAACATCAGCCATGATTAATCACCTCATCCAGGCAGCGTCCACCATCCCAGTTTTCAGCCAACACACACGCACACAGACGCACACACACATACACAAACACATTTTTCCTGATATGATCTTGAAGTCTAAATTAAATTAACAAAAGTCAAGATATCTTTCAGCATAATTGGCATTTCAGTCATTTGAGTGAAAGTAGTTCCATGTCCCAATAAATGTTTATTGCTTCTTAATAAAAATACAAATTGAATATCAAATGTTATCTCTGAGCAGTTTATGACTGCTTTGATAATATTAAGTTGATTGATGATGTCTTGACATTTTAGATGCATAATCCATTGAAATCAAGTCAACATATTTTACAGATGTTATCCAATCTTTAAAAAAGTTACATACATTTTTATTCAATATCCCATTGACTATACGTATGTAATATTCCTGCAGAGATAAACATAACTGAATTAAACTTTTTAGGGTGAAAGTTTAATCCACTTTATTACTGATTCGTTTTTCATTAATGAGTTTGATGCGTTTACATTTGTAGTTTTTTTGTTTATTTAACCTTTATTTAACTAGGCAAGTGTAAGGGTGTTTAACTGGTGGCAGAGAAGTCAGACGCAGGAGAGAAATAACTGTTTCCAAGGGCGCAGTTTATTTACAAAAACCAACCAGAAAACATAATAATAAAAATCAATGGGTAACATAACCCGACATACACTTACAATAAACAATCACCGACAAGGACATGAGGGGAAACAGAGGGTTAAATACACAACATGTAATTGATGGGATTGGAACCAGGTGTGATGGAAGACAAGACAAAACCAATGGAAAATTAAAAATGGATCAGCGATGGCTAGAAGGTCGGTGACGTCGACCGCCGAACACCGCCCGAACAAGGAGAGGGAACAACTTCGGCGGAAGTCGTGACAGCAAGTCAGTTAAGAACAAATTCTTATTTACAATGATGGCCTACCAAAAGGCAAAAGCCCTCCTGCTGGGACCGGGGCCTGGGATAAAAAATAAATTCAAAATTAAAGAGCCCGCGGAAGATGGAGGTCAGTGCAGATCATTTGTTTTGGTAGATGAAGGAATTGTTGGATATCCTTACCCAAATAAGGGTAGATGGATGGACAATTAACCACAGATGGACAATTAACCACAAAATATGGTATGATTTTGGTACTCCTCTTCAGAATGTAACTGTGGGGAGAAATAATGCAATGGGTGATGAAAATGTGGTGAACACGGACAACAATGCTCACAGCTTGCACCCCTCCAGTCCCCAGCTCAGGCCATTACCTTACGACCCCGGTACTCCAGTCAAGCCCCAGGGGAAAAAGATGAGGCCAAGAGGGTATGTCACTTCTTGAGATGCAAAACAATATTGTAAGGCTTTTGACAGCAAAGATAGATGAAAGGGCAAATGGCTTGGAGGACATGGTTAGGGAGAATACGATGAAAATTGAAGCCATGAAAACATTTGTTGACTTTATCTCTGGAGAAATGAAAACCCTCAAAAGTGACATGAAGAAAGTGGAAGTTATCTTCCAGGAAAATTGAAAGAAGGTGGCTGAACTCGAGCAAAAGGTGAATGAGGCGGAGAGATACCAGCGCAGGTGGAACCTGAGGCTCCATGGAATTCCAGAGCAGGCGGGTGAGGACATCAAATGCAGAGTTGTTGACATCTGTGGAGCTGTCATTCCCGAATCAAAAGCCAAACTTCAGGAAAATGTAGACATCGTTCATCGTTTGGGAAGACTCAAGGATCAAGACAAGAGACCGAGGACAACCATCATTCGGATCACCAACAGATCTACACGGGATCTTCTCTGGAGGTGAGCGAAGAATTGTGAATTCCTCATCAAGCAAAAATGTAGGTTCACGGAGGATCTGACCTCAACAGACAAAACTTTATGATCAATATTTGTTTTTTTTTGTTGGAGAGGTAATAATGGGATGGAAATCCTTTTGAGTTACATATCCTTAGGAAAAGCTTATATTAGCATAACAAGGTTGTTGGTTGAAGTTTATGTCTTTATCTCTTTGTTCAATTAATGTCAGGGGTATTTGTAATTTACTCAAAAGTAAGGCTATTTTCCTGTATTGCAAACAGTTTAATGCAGACTTTTACTTTCTACAAGAGACTTATGCTTGTTCTTCTGATCTATCTTTTTGGAAAAATCAATGGGGTAACGATATCTGGTTATCATATGGCAACAACCACTCTGCAGGTGTAGCAGTTTTAAGAGGTGCATTTAAAGGGAAGGTCATCAGTAGTAAGACTCACCACTCTGGACGTTGGTTAATTTTAACAGTGAATTTCAACAGTGAAATGTTTTTATTAGGGAATATTTATGCATCCAGCAACAAACAAAACAGGATATTATTTGAAGAATTTGAAGAAGAGATTAATAGTTATAGGCGTATTTCAGGATATCAAAATTATCTTAGGTGGAGATTTTAATTCTGTATCTAATGTGATGATTGACAGATATCCCCCTCCTAACAGATCCAGCATTTTTTAATAACCTATGTCTTGGTCTTGGATTAGTCGATATTTGGAGATCTAAATATCCTGATAAAAAGGACTTCACTTTGAGTAACAAGGACATGTCCAGACAGTCAAGAATTTACTTCTGGTTAATTTCTAATTCATTAGAAAATTCTGTAGTCAAGGTATCAATTGAACCATCAATTCTTACTGATCATAAAGTTATATTCTTATCTTTAGATATTAATGGATCTGAAGTTCAACCGAATCGGAGTTATTGGAAACTCAATAGTAGACTGTTGGAAGATGATAATTTCAAGATGGATGCCAAAGATATTATACAAGACAATTGGAGGAAAGCCCAACTATTTAAGTCTTATGGGAAATATTGGGAATTAATGAAGTATGAAATAAGACAAACAGCCATGAAGAGAGGTAAAGAAATTGCTGAACTTAAAAGATTGAGGGAAGCTTGTTAAGGAAATAAACTTGTTAAGGAAATACTTTCTCTAATCTCTATGGAGGACCTTGATGAAGAAGGAAAGGGTCAGTTATTCTCTTTACAACTAGAAATGGACCAAATGTATGAAGAGAGAGCAAAAGGGGCATTTGTAAGATCAAGAAGGAGGTGGTTGGAGGAAGGTGAAAAAAATACAAAATACATTACAATTTAGAAAGAAATTATTCTGAATTTACATATATTCATAAGCTTAGTATACACGGCAAAGAAAATGAAAACCCAAAATATATTTTAAAATATGTTTCAGAATTCGATGGTAAAATTTATACCAGTAATGCCTGTCCTACTAGTGACATATCTGCCTTTCTAGACTCTGTTAAAGACTATGCAAAATTCATAGATGAAGACTTCCAAAAGTCTTGTGATGAAATTATTCCTATCAATGTTTCAGCAAGTTAAAAGAGAGCCAATCTCCAGGGAATGATGGCATTATTAGTGAATTCTGTAAATATTTTCAGGAGGATATTATTGAATTTATATTTAATGTTTTTAAGGAGGCAATTGATTTAGGGGTCCTGCCTGTTTCTATGACAGAAGGCCTCATTTCTGTAATACCCAAACCAAACAAAGATTCTATGATGTTAGAAAATTGGAGACCAATCACATTAATGAACAATGATGGAAAGCTACTTGCATCCATCTTTGCAGAAAGACTTACAAAAGGTCTTGACCAAATCATTGATGATACACAGTCTGGTTTTATGAAGGGCAGACATATACAGTGAGGGAAAAAAGTATTTGATCCCCTGCTGATTTTGTACGTTTGCCCACTGACAAAGAAATGATCAGTCTATAATGTTAATGGAAGGTTTATTTGAACAGTAGGAGACAGAATAACAACAAAAAATTCCAGAAAAACGCATGTCAAAAATGATTTGCATTTTAATGAGGGAAATAAGTATTTGACTCCTCTGCAAAACATGTCTTAGTACTTGGTGGCAAAACCCTTGTTGACAATCACAGAGGTCAGACGTTTCTTGCAGTTGGCCAACAGGTTTGCACACATTTCAGGAGGGATTTTGTCCCACTCCTCCGTGCAGATCTTCTCCAAGTCATTAAGGTTTCCAGGCTGACGTTTGGCAACTCGAACCTTCAGATCCCTCCACAGATTTTCTATGGGATTAAGGTCTGGAGACTGGCTAGGCCACTCCAGGACCTTAATGTGCTTCTTCTTGAGCCACTCCTTTGTTGCCTTGGCTGCGTGTTTTGGGTCATTGTCATGCTGAAATACCCATCCACGACCCATTTTCAATGCCCTGGCTGAGGGAAGGAGGTTCTCACCCAAGATTTGACGGCACATGGCCCCGTCCATCGTCCCTTTGATGCGGTGAAGTTGTCCTGTCCCCTTAGCAGAAAAACACCCCCAAAGCATAATGTTTCTACCTCCATGTTTGACGGTGGGGATGGTGTTCTTGGGGTCATAGGCAGCATTCCTCCTCCTCCAAACACGGTGAGTTGAGTTGATGCCAAAGAGCTCCATTTTGGTCTCATCTGACCACAACACTTTCGCCCAGTTGTCCTCTGAATCATTCAGATGTTCATTGTCAAACTTCAGACGGGCATGTATATGTGCTTTCTTGAGCAGGGGGACCTTTCGGGCGCTGCAGGATTTCAGTCCTTCACGGCGTAGTGTGTTACCAATTGTTTTCTTGGTTACTATGGTCTCAGCTGCCTTGAGATCATTGACAAGATCCTCCCGTGTAGTTCTGGGCTGATTCCTCACCGTTCTCATGATCATTGCAACTCCACGAGGTGAGATCTTGCATGGAGCCCCAGTTCTTTTGTGTTTCTTCCATTTGCGAATAATCGCACCAATTGTTGTCACATTCTCACCAAGCTGCTTGGCGATGGTCTTGTAGCCCATTCCAGCCTTGTGTAGGTCTACAATCTTGTCCCTGACATCCTTGGAGAGCTCTTTGGTCTTGGCCATGGTGGAGAGTTTGGAATCTGACTGATTGCTTCTGTGGACAGGTGTCTTTTATATAGGTAACAAACTGAGATTAGGAGCACTCCCTTTAATTGTGTGCTCCTAATCTCAGCTCGTTACCTGTATAAAAGGCACCTGGGAGCCAGAAATCTTTCTGATTGAGAGGGGGTCAAATACTTATTTCCCTCATTAAAATGCAAATCAATTTATAACATTTTTGACATGCGTTTTTCTGGATTTTTATTGTTGTTATTCTGTCTCTCACTGTTCAAATAAACCTACCATTAAAATTATAGACTGATCATTTCTTTGTCAGTGGGCAAACGTACAAAATCAGCAGGGGATCAAATACTTTTTTCCCTCACTGTATGTAATAATATTCGACTAGTATTGGACATGATAGACTACAATGAGCACATTATGGAAGATAGCTTTATTTTATTTGTAGACTTTTACAAGGCATTTGATACAGTTTAACATTTTCTTTTTGAGACTCTTTAATTTTTTGATTTTGGTCAATATATTCAAAGTGTAATTAAGACACTTTACAATAATAGTAACAGCTCTGTTAAATTATCCCATGGAACGTCACGGAGATTCGACATTAGACGTGGAATTAAACAAGGATGCCTAATTTCTCCTTTCTTATTTTTATTGGTCACACAAGTTATGGCACTTCATATAAATAAGGATAGTTTTAGGGGTATTCAGACACAAGACAAAGAGATAAAATTTTCACAATTGGCTGACAACACCACTATTTTTTTGAAAGATCATAACGAAGTCAGGAAAGCTATTGAGCGTATTAATGCCTTCTCATATTATCTCTGAATATTAGTAAATGTGAATTATTTGCATTGAAAAGATGTGACTTAAGCTCAGTATGTAATATCCCTGTAAAAGATATGATCACATCTTGGTATTAAAGTGCCAACTTATTTGGAAAGAGATTTAACTCCTGGTTATTAAAAGATCTTTCTTTATCTGGACGTGCACTTTTATAAAAATCTGAAGGTCTGTCCAGATTAGTTTATACCTCCCTTGCCTTGGATGTTCCTCTGTCAGTAACTAAAATGATTGATTCTAAATGATTTAACTTCATATGGAGGAATAAACCTCATTATTTAAGAAAAGCGGTAATATGTAGCACCCAAAGCGAGGGAGGGTTGAATGCTCTGGATTTTAAAACCTCTAATATAATGTTTAAGATTAAATGGATACAAAACTATTTAAGAAATAAGGATTGCATTTGGAATATCATCCCTAATTTAATATTCCAACAGATTGGTTGTCTAGAATGCTTACTCAAATGTAACTTTGATATGTGTAAAATCCCTATTAAGCTTGCAAACTTTCATAAACAGGTACTTCTAACTTGGAACCTCATGTACAAACACAAATTTCCCCACATAGGTATACAATCTGGAATAATAAAGACATAAAATACAAAAACAAGTCTTTATTTTTCCAGAACTGGAAAAATAGCAACAGCAACATTATTTGGGTTAAACAATTATTGAATAATGATGGACAACTATATGATTATCCAGAATTTATGAGAACACACAATGTTACATTCACTCCTGAGGAGTATCAAATTGTTGTTAGAGCTGTCCCTAAAGGTGCTATTCTTCTTTTAGGAGAATATAACAATACTCCAAGTGCAACTGTTGAGGATTTTGTAGCCTCAATACAATTAGAAGGAATTTACATTTTAAACTATAAATGTAATAACATGTATATAAGGAAACTATGTCAATATGTTACTATTCCCTCTGCTAAAATGTCCTGGAATGCAGCCCTAGGACAAGTGAACTGGAACAAAGTTTTGTTGTTGTCTGGTAAATTCTAATAAGGTGAAAGAAGTATCATACAAACTCATTCATATAATCTACCCTGTAAAGACCTTTATTATACACAGATTTAAAATAGCTATTGATAACAAATGTGTATTTTGTGGTTGTGACCCAGAAACTCTTGACCATTTATTTTGGGACTGTTCTTATGTAAGAAGATTTTAGAGTGAGTTAGAAGATTTTATTTTAAACGAAACAACTATTAATGTTAATCTGAGAGACTCTGATATTATTTTATTTTGATCCAAATGATATGGACCCTGACTTAACTTTCATTGTTAATTTGTTTATCTTTCATGGAAGATTCTTTATCCATATAATGAAGTGGGCAGAGAACAAACCCCTTTTCACAATATTTAAGATCAGTAAATGTAAAAACAACGCACCATAAAAGTATTTAACAAATTGAAAATGAATCTTGATACGCATGTAATACCCCTGTCAGTTGGGTTTATGTACTCTTGTTTGTATATTTCTTTTTTTGTATTTGTTGTGTTCATAATATATTTTTTTAATGATAAAAAAATACGATATAAATGTAGGACAAAACACACATCACAACAAGAGAGACAACACAACACTACATAAAGAGAGACCTAAGACAACAACATAGCAAGGAAGCAACACATGACAACACAGCATGGTAGCAACACAACATAACAACAACATGGTAGCAAAACAACATGGTAGCAACACAAAACATGGTGTAAACATTATTGGGCACAGACAACAGCAAAAAGGGCAAGAAGGTAGAGACAACAATACATTACACAAAGCAGCCACAACTGTCAGTAAGAGTGTCCATGATTGAGTCTTTGAATGAAGAGATTGAGATAAAAATGTCCAGTTTGAGTGTTTGTTGGGAGGGTTGAATGCTCTGGATTTTAAAACCTCTAATATAATGTTTAAGATTAAATGGATACAAAACTATTTAAGAAATAAGGATTGCATTTGGAATATCATCCCTAATTTAATATTCCAACAGATTGTTGCTCGTTCTAGTCGCTAGCTGCAGTGAACTGAAAAGAGGAGCGACCCAGGGATGTTTGTGCTTAGGGGACCTTTAACAGAATGTGACTGGCAGAATGGGTGTTGTATGTGGAGGATGATGGCTGCAGTAGATATCTCAGATAGAGGGGAGTGTGTCCTCAGAGGGTTTTATAAATAAGCATCAACCAGTGGGTCTTGTGGTGAGTATACGGAGATTACCAGTTTACAGAGGAGTGCAGTGATGTGTCCTATAAGGAGCATTGGTGGCAAATCTGATGGTCGAATGGGAAAGAACATCTAGCCGCTCGAGAGCACCCTTACCTGCCGATCTATAAATTACGCATCCGTAATCTAGCATGGGTAGGATGGTCATTTGAATCAGGGTTAATTTGCCAGCTGGGGTGAAAGAGGTGCGATTATGATAGAGGAAACCAAATCTAGATTTAACTTTAGCCTGCAGCTTTAATATGTGCTGAGGGAAGGACAGTGCACCGTATAGCCATACTCCCACTTGTAGGAGATGACTACCTCAAGCTTTAAACCCTCAGAGTTAGTAATAACATCTGTGGGAAAAGGGGCATTCTTCTTACCAAACCACATGACCTTTGTTTTAAGGGTAGAAGGGTAGAAAAAGCTTGTTGGACACGAAGACAGCTTTGTTGTAGAGCATTTAACCTGTTAGGGCTAGGGGGCAGCATTTGCACGTCTGGATAAATTTTTTTTACCCGATTTAATCTGGTTACTAATCCTACCCAGTAACTAGAATATGCATATACTTATTATATATGGATAGAAAACACTCTAAAGTTTCTAAAACTGTTTGAATGGTGTCTGTGAGTATAACAGAACTCATTTGGCAGGCAAAACCCTGAGACATTTTCTGACAGGAAGTGGATACCTGATGTGTTGTATTACCTTTAAACCTATCCCATTGAAAAACACAGGGGCTGAGGAATATTTGGCACTTCCTATTGCTTCCACTAGATGTCACCAGCCTTTACAAAGTGTTTTGAGTCTTCTGGAGGGAGATCTGACCGAACAAGAGCCATGGAACGATGATGTCCCATTAGACACCTGGCGCGCGAGTTCATGTTGGGTACCCTCGTTCCAATACGTTATAAAAGAGTATGCATTCGTCCACCTTGAATATTATTCATGTTCTGGTTAAAAAAGGCCCTAATGATTCATGCTATACAACGTTTGACATGTTTGAACGAACGTAAATATATTTTTTCCCCTCGTTCATGACGAGAAGTCCGGCTGGCTTAGATCATGTGCTAACAAGACGGAGATTTTTGGACATAAATGATGAGCTTTTTTGAACAAAACTACATTCGTTATGGACCTGTGATACCTGGAAGTGACATCTGATGAAGAGAATCAAAGGTAATGGATTATTTACATAGTATTTTCGATTTTAGATCTCCCCAACATGACGTCTAGTCTGTATCGCAACGCGTATTTTTCTGGGCGCAGTGCTCAGATTATTGCAAAGTGTGATTTCCCAGTAAGGTTATTTTTAAATCTGGCAAGTTGATTGCGTTGAAGAGATGTAAATCTATAATTCTTTAAATGACAATATAATATTTTACCAATGTTTTCTAATTTTAATTATTTAATTTGTGACGCTGACTTGACTGCCGGTTATTGGAGGGAAACGATTTCCTCAACATCAATGCCATAGTAAAACGCTGTTTTTGGATATAAATATGAACTTGATAGAACTAAAAATGCATGCATTGTCTAACATAATGTCCTAGGAGTGTCATCTGATGGAGATTGTAAAAGGTTAGTGCATCATTTTAGCTGGTTTTATGGTTTTGGTGACCCTGTCTTTGACTTGACAAAACATTACACACAACTCTTGTAAATGTACTGTCCTAACATACTCTAAATTTATGCTTTTGCCGTAAAACCTTTTTGAAATCGTAAAACGTGGTTAGATTAAGGAGATGTTTATCTTTCAAAGGGTGTAAAATAGTTGTATGTTTGAAAAATTTGAATTTTGACATTTATTTGGATTCAAATTTGCCGCTCTTGAAATGCACCTGCTGTTGATGGAGTGCACCACGGGTGGCACGCTAGCGTCCCACCTAGCCCATAGAGGTTAACACAAAATCCAGGGAGAGGCCAGCTGAGTATAAGACTGTATCATCTGCATATAAATGGATGAGAGAGCTTCCTACTGCCTGAGCTATGTTGTTGATGTAAATTGAGAAAAGCGTGGGGCCTAGGGACAAGCCTTGGGGTACTCCCTTGTGTACAAGCAGTGGCTGAGATAGCAGATTTTCTGACATTATACAATTCACTCTTTGAGTGAGGTATTTAGAAAACCAGGCCAAAGACCCATCAGAGACACTAATATTCCATAGCCGGCACACAAGAATGGAATGGTCTACCATATCAAAACCTTTGGCCCAGTCAATAAAATAGCAGCACAATATTGCTTAGAATCAAAGGCAATGGTGACATCATTGAGGACCTTTAAGGTTGCAGTGACACATCCATAACCTGAGTGGAAACCAGATTGCATACCAGAGTGTCACATGCTCCCTTACCGGCCTCTAGGTCACCAGGCTGCTTGTTATGGCACACACCTGTCACCATCATTACGCGCACCTGCGCTTCGGCAGACTCACCTGGACTCCATCACTTCCTTGATTACCTGCCCTATATATGTCACTCCCTTTGGTTCCTTCCCCAGGTGTTGTTGTTTCTGTTTCTTGACTGTGCGTTGTTCGAGGTTCTTGTTTTGTATTATGTTCCGTTCATTTTTTTAAGACACTCACTCCCTGAACTTGCTTCCCGACTCTCAGCGCACATCGTTATTAGGTGGGAATGACGTTGGGTCCGGGAGCCACTACAGGCTACCCTGCCTCAGCCGGCTCATCGGGCTTTCATGCCTACGCCGGATCACCAGGCTCCCCTGTTTCCACTGGCTCATCACGCTCTCATGCCTCAACCAGATCGCCAGGCTCCCCTGCCTCAGCCGGACTGTCAGGTTCCCGTGTCCCAGCCGGCGACAGGTTCCCGCGCATCAGCGGGGGTGACCGGTCTGCTCCTGATTCCCGGGATCGTCCCTTGGGCTGGCGTCCTGCGGCTGGAGGCCAAATGCGCCGTGGGGAGGGGTACCGTCAGTTATGCTCTCTCTCCGGTGCTCTAGGTCACCATGCTCCTGCGTCTCAGCCAAATTGACGGGTTTCCTGCGCCTCTGCAGAGGTGACCGGTCCACTCCTGTTCCCCGGGATTGTCATTTTGGTCGGCGTCCTGCTTCTGTAGCCACGCGTCGGGGAGAGGGTACTGTCATGTGTACTCCCTCTCTGGCCTCTAGGTCACCAGACTGCTCGTTATGGCGCACACCTGTCACCATCGTTACGTGCACCTGCGTGTCATCAGACTCACCTGGAGTTCATCACTTCCTTGATTACCTGCCCATCTGACCCAGATGGTTTTTTTGGGGTGAAGTTTAAGGAGCTCCTTTAGCACCTCAGACTCAGTGACCAACTGCAGGGAGAAACTTTATCGCGAGCAGGGGAAAAAGAGGGAGAAGCATCGGGGATAGTCGCATTAGAAGGGGTGGGAGATGAGGAAATGTTGGACGGGTAAGGTGGCATGGCTGAGTCAAATAGGAATCCTGACTTAAACCTCTTACATCTAGACGTTCCGCTAGCGGAACACCTGCTCCAATATCCAATGATAGGCGTGGCGCGAATTACAAATTCCTCAAAAATACAAAAACTTAAATTTTTCAAACATATGACTATTTCACAGCATTTTAAAGACAAGACTCTCCTTTATCTAACCACACTGTCCGATTTCAAAAAGGGTTTACAGCGAAAGCAAAACATTAGATTATGTCAGCAGAGTACCCAGCCAGAAATAATCAGACACCCATTTTTCAAGCTAGCATATAATGTCACAAAAACCCAGAAGACAGCTAAATGCCGCACTAACCTTTGATGATCTTCATCAGATGACACACCTAGGACATTATGTTATACAATACATGCATGTTTTGTTCAATCAAGTTCATATTTATATCAAAAAACAGCTTTTTACATTAGCATGTGACGTTCAGAACTAGCATACCCCCCGCAAACTTCCGGGGAATTTACTAACAATTTACTAAATTACTCACGATAAACGTTCACAAAAAGCATAACAATTATTTTAAGAATTATAGATACAGAACTCCTCTATGCACTCGATATGTCCGATTTTAAAATAGCTTTTTTGGTGAAAGCACATTTTGCAATATTCTAAGTACATAGCCCAGCCATCACGGGCTAGCTATTTAGACACCTGGCAAGTTTAGCCTTCACCAAAATCAGATTTACTATTACAAAAATGTTATTACCTTTGTTGTCTTCGTCAGAATGCACTCCCAGGACTGCTACTTCAATAACAAATGTTGGTTTGGTCCCAAATAATCCATCGTTATATCCGAATAGCGGCGTTTTGTTCGTGCGTTCCAGAAACTATATCAGGGTCGTGCGCATGGCGCAATTCGTGACAAAAAAATTCTAAATATTCCATTACCGTACTTCGAAGCATGTCAACCGCTGTTTAAAATCAATTTTTATGCAATTTATCTCGTAAAAAAGCGATAATATTCCGACCGGGAATCTCCTTTTCGGCAAACAGAGGAAAAATCACAAAGACGGGGGCAGCCAGGGCACGCGCCTAAGCCCACAGTCCCTTGATCGGCCACTTGAGAAAGGCGATAATGTGTTTCAGCCTGGGGCTGGGATGACGACATTCTGTTTTTTCCCGGGCTCTGAGAGCCTATGGAAGACGTAGGAAGTGTCACGTTAGAGCAGAGATCCTTTGTAATTGAATGAGATGGCAAAGAAGTTCAAGAAATGGTCAGACAGGCCACTTCCTGTAAAGGAATCTCTCAGGTTTTGACCTGCCATTTGAGTTCTGTTATACTCACAGACACCATTCAAACAGTTTTAGAAACTTTGGAGTGTTTTCTATCCAAAGCTAATAACTATATGCATATTCTAGTTACTGGCCAGGAGTAGTAACCAGATTAAATCGGGTACGTTTTTTATCCAGCCGTGAAAATACTGCCCCCTAGCCATAACAGGTTAATGAAGTGGTGATTAAAGAGCTCAGCCATGTGCTCCTTGTCAGTAACAACCATATCAACATTAATAAGGGACGGGCAGCTGTGAGGAGGAGGGTTTATTCTACAGGTCTTTAATGGTTTTCCAGAACTTCTTGGGGTTAGACCCACAGAGAGAGAACTGCTCCTTAAAGTAACTCACTTTGGACTTCTGGATAGCCAGAGTGCTCTTAATTCTCATTTGCCTGAACGAGAGCTAGTCAGCATGAGTATGTGTGTTCCAAGCCTTTTGCCAAATGCAATTTTTGAGGTGGAGTAATCATATTGTGCAGCAATTTCATCAGGTAACATGAATACAAAGCCAGCGAGAGGTGGTTAGAATAGGATGGTCAAAAGTCACTGTAACCAATAGAGAGTCAGAGTCCCGCGTGTGGGAACAAACATAGTCTGTCCCACGGTTGGGTAAAGACAGTTTGAAGTCAACAAAGCATGCAGGAGTCATGAGGCAAATAGAAAAATGCACAATCATTGGGGCTAGACATTGTAAGTTCAGAGTCACTCGCCCCAGTGCGTGTGTGCTAGAGGCGAACGAAAGCTCGGGAGAGAGGGGTGAGTGTGGTGAGGGTACCTGTGCCAGACATGGGGAGACAGGCCAGGGCAGACGGTGAACAGATCGCCAGGTGGAATCCAGGTTGCAGCAGGCAACGGGAGTAGGTGTCACACCAACTTGGGAGAAGCTTTTATTTCTGGATGAAGATTTCTTGTAGAAAATGCCAGTGAATGGTCTTTGAAAAGCAGGAGGGGGCTTTAGAGGACACTTCAAAGACTCCTGACACTTGTTGGTCCCAAAGGCCTTGATACCTTTTACTTCACACCTTAGTGCTAATTGAATTTCTATCTGGTCTGTCCTTGCAAGCTTGGGAGCCTTAACTCACCATTAAGTCCCCATAAAGTAAAATATATCGTTGTAATGTACCTTATTCTAAAAAAATGTATGTTTAATTTTCTTCTTGACTTTCAAAATAGCATCAGACCAAACACTACTCACTCAGATCCAGGATGGATGGTGTCCTCAGGTCTCTGCTGTTTGTTTGCTAGAGCCCCCTACGTATAGCTTGGAAAAAGGAATCCTTGGACGCTGTAATCTCTCCGGTTACTTTTGGTCAAAAGTAGGTTGTAGGTTTGGAGTTTCTAATGAACAGTTTTGCTGTGGAGGGTAGCATCCTGCATATGTACCTGCCAAAAAATCCTAGTTTATCTAACTCCAAATCTATCCATTTGTTATAAACGTTGAAAAATGTGAGAGCTCACCTGCAGCCGTGTCTCTCTGGGGGGCATTTACCCTCAAATTTGAGTTGTTATATGATTTATTTGTTAAGCTATAGAATATTTTGTCTATTTTATTAACACATTTAGGGCCATTTATATGTGCTAAGTTTAGATCACAATACTTAAGGTGATACAGAAACTTGACTTCCTCTTTGGAACAAGGGGGTTATTCAGAACCACATAATGGCGACTGATAGCTGCAAATATGAATGCTCTGGAAAACTTTGACATTTACAGCAGGTATCTACCTGGATTCAAACAATATGGACATGCAAAATGTCATTCAAGCACATTGAATATGTGACTATGTCCGTTTTAAAAACCTGCTTTCTTCTCAGTTTGGCATACTTTTTCACAGTACAGGTTTCCCATTTGTCTTCCACTAGGCTGCTTGCTGTTAAAGCTAGTATTAATTTGCTCTAAAGAGGGTAGTCTAATTAAAAACAATTTCATTTGGATTCCGATGGCTTGCTTGAAGGTGATGGGATGAGTGACACCCATACAGATTGTGTGTGGGATTGGTTGTGGTTGTGTTGGGTAGGTCCATGGCACTCAGGTGGTGACATTGAGTGGAAATTGTTTGCTTCCAGAAATCCCCAGGCTAAGCATTCAGATCATTCCCCTTTCTAATTAACAGTAAATAGCTCACCTTCTGTTAATGTTTCTGCTTCACTCTTTCTCTCAGGAGGAGTATAGCATGTTTCAGGCTGTGGAGATAGAGCAAGGGCTGAATACTAACTTATGGAACTCAGTTTTCTTGTGTAAATCTCCTGTTGGCATTAACAGATAATGTATGCAAAGATTTGATTGTTTATCTCAAGGTACGATTTTGGTTGAGGCTGGTTTTGTGGCTGGTGTTGTGGCTCTCAACACCCCTCATTATCACATCTATCACTTACACTACTGACTACTGATTACACACACCATTGTTACTTGTTTATAGTTTACTTTAGTTAATACATTTGTTAATCTCCACGTTGTCTCCATTTTCGTTACGAGCCGGTTCGTGACAAGTGGGGGCTCGTCCGGGTTTTATAAGGTTGGTTCCTAGACATTTTGGCGTATAGTATTATTATACACTGCTCAAAAAAATAAAGGGAACACTTAAACAACACAATGTAACTCCAAGTCAATCACACTTCTGTGAAATCAAACTGTCCACTTAGGAAGCAACACTGATTGACAATAAATTTCACATGCTGTTGTGCAAATGGAATAGACAACAGGTGGAAATTATAGGCAATTAGCAAGACACCCCCAATAAAGGAGTGGTTCTGCAGGTGGGGACCACAGATCACTTCTCAGTTCCTTTGCTTCCTGGCTGATGTTTTGGTCACTTTTGAATGCTGGCGGTGCTTTCACTCTAGTGGTAGCATGAGACGGAGTCTACAACCCACACAAGTGGCTCAGGTAGTGCAGCTCATCCAGGATGGCACATCAATGCGAGCTGTGGCAAGAAGGTTTGCTGTGTCTGTCAGCATATTGTCCAGAGCATAGAGGCGCTACTAGGAGACAAGCCAGTACATCAGGAGACGTGGAGGAGGCCGTAGGAGGGCAACAACCCAGCAGCAGGACCGCTACCTCCGCCTTTGTGCAAGGAGGAGCAGGAGAAGTACTGCCAGAGCCCTGCAAAATGACCTCCAGCAGGCCACAAATGTGCATGTGTCTGCTCAAACGGTCAGAAACAGACTCCATGAGGGTGGTATGAGGGCCCGACGTCCAAAGGTGGGGGTTGTGCTTACAGCCCTACACCGTGCAGGACGTGTGGCATTTGCCAGAGAACACCAAGATTGGCAAATTCGCCACTGGCGCCCTGTGCTCTTCACCGATGAAAGCAGGTTCACACTGAGCACGTGACAGACGTGACAGAGTCTGGAGACGCCGTGGAGAACGTTCTGCTGCCTGCAACATCCTCCAGCATGAGCGGTTTGGCGGTGTGTCAGTCATGGTGTAGGGTGGCATTTCTTTGGGGGGCCGCACAGCCCTCCATGTGCTCGCCAGAGGTAGCCTGACTGCCATTAGGTACCGAGATGAGATCCTCAGACCCCTTGTGAGACCATATGCTGGTGCGGTTGGCCCTGGGTTCCTCCTAATGCAAGACAATGCTAGACCTCATGTGGCTGGAGTGTGTCAGCAGTTCCTGCAAGAGGAAGGCATTGATGCTATGGACTGGCCCGCCTGTTCCCCAGACCTGAATCCAATTGAGCACATCTGGGACATCATGTCTCGCTCCATCCACCAACGCCACGTTGCACCACAGACTGTCCAGGAGTTGGCAGATGCTTTAGTCCAGGTCTGGGAGGAGATCCCTCAGGAGACCATCCGCCACCTCATCAGGAGCATGCCGAGGCGTTGTAGGGAGGTCATACAGGCACGTGGAGGCCACACACACTACTGAGCCTCATTTTGACTTGTTTTAAGGACATTACATCAAAGTTGGGTCAGCCTGTAGTGTGGTTTTCCACTTTAATTTTGAGTGTGACTCCAAATCCAGACCTCCATGGGTTGATAAATTGGATTTCCATTGATTATTTTTTGTGTGATTTTGTTGTCAGCACATTCAACTATGTAAAGAAAAAAGTATTTAATAAGATTATTTCTTTCATTCAGATCTAGGATGTGTTGTTTAAGTGTTCCCTTTATTTTTTTGAGCAGTATATGTTAATGCTATTTGGGATGTGCATTGGTTGCTATTCACTGCATAGTCTAGTAAGTGTTGGGTATAGTGCCTTAGAAACATATCAGTGTTTTTGGTTGTCTAGGAATGTTATCAAATAGGTGTGTTGCATGGCTAAGTATGCCAGTAGGCCCAATTCTAGTGTTGTGCTAACTGGTATGAGTAATTTGTTTGGGAGAAAATGTGGAGTTAGTGTTTTAAAACTCTGTACACTGTAAGGTTCCGGGTTAGAGTCACGCTCCTTGAAAGCGTGACTCTAGCGTGAAAGCTAGCCTTTAGCTCAGTGCGGATGCTGCCTGTAATCCATGGTTTCTGGATGGGGTATGTACGTATGGTGACTGTGGGGACCATGTCATCGATGCACTTATTGATGAAGCCAATGACAGATGTGGTGTACTCCTCAATGCCATTGGAGGAATCCTGGAACATATTCCAGTCTGGGCTAGCAAAACAGTCGTGTAGCTTAGCATCTGCTTCATCTGACCACTTTTTTATTGATCTAGTCACTGGTGCTTCCTGCTTGAATTTTTTCTTGGAAGCAGGAATCAGAAGGATAGAATTATGGTCAGATTTGCCAAATGGAGGGCAAGGGAGAGCTTTGTTTGCATCTCTGTGTGTAGAGTATAGTTGGTCCAGAGTTCTTTTCCCTCTGGTTGCACATTTAACATGTTGATAGAACTTAGGTAAAACTGATTTATGTTTCCCTGCATTAAAGTCCCCGGCTACTAGGAGCGCCGCCTCTGGGTGAGAGTTTTCTTGTTTGCTTATGGCGGAATGCAGCTGATTCAATGCTATCTTCTGCCAGCCTGTGACTATACTTCTGCCTGGTGTGTGCAATAAATATATTTGAATTTTCTTTTTATACTCTTCTTGCACACCAACATTTCTATGAAACTACTCAATATCTAGTTCAGTTGATATGGTTTTGATATTCAGAGCTTTTTGAACTGTATAGTAATAGATCAGTATTCATATACAGTACAGTAATGCATTTCGTGTTATATTTATTGCCACATTGAAAGAGAACTCACCCTCCTCTCCCTCTCTACCTTTCACCCCCCTGTATCCAGTGTGGAGAGTATTACCACTGATATTTCCTTTCCCCTCTCAGCCTTTCCACTGATCTGAAAAACAAGGTTAGGAGTTAATGGAATGGGATGGTAAAGAGCTTTCAAAATAATGTCTGTTGCTAATAGAAAAGTTTGTGGCACCGTGTACTGATACCTCAGCTGTCAAAAGGGTATGCCAAGGACACAAATTGAAAAATAAAAATTGAAAAATTCTTAATCTGTGTTTTTCTTTTTTGTCTGTCTATTCGTCCTCTCTGCTCTTGAACAAATACATACTTCACAGAAGATGGGTAAATGGTCTTGTTCACCATGCAAAACGTGTTTATGTGAGTCTGGTGTCTGCCGTGTGTCACGATATGCACTTCTGGCCTGCAGAGGCATATCCTGTTCAACCTGCTCTTGGACCCTCTAAACACCTCAAGAAATACTCAGTAACCTAGCAGATTCGTTGATGCAGATTTTATTAACCCTTTCACGCGTGAGTTCCAAATATCTCTAACGGTCGCCCCAGCGTGAGTTTTTTTATGCACGTGATGTTCGAACGTTCTCTCCATTCCAGGATGTGATTGTTACATAAACAACAACACTGAATGGCTCAGAGTGGGAGTGAGAGGTTACCGTGATTGACTGCCTAAACGCGCAATTTGTATCAATAAATCACTATCAGAAAATGTTTTGTGTGGTATTATTGATATATTTACTATTTTATTTACGTTTTTCAATTACCCGTGATAAATCATGCGTTCCAATTTTTGCATAAATTGTAAAGGGCGCATAGTATGTGTGTAAAATAATGTTTTGAAGGTTGTACTGATTATGATGAGCTAAGCTAATTCCAGCTTTGTGTATGGAGCCATGTTTGTTGACATACAATGCATTCTGGGTTTCACTTGATCGTCTGTCGGACCAAAGATGCTATAACAAAATGAGGTGAGTAAGGGTTCACTCATTTTTTGAGAACTTCAGGAAGTGAATGCGGGATGTGAATGATGGTAGACCACACCCCTTCAACAACTCATCTTGTCTTCTCTTATTATCTTCGGTTTCTGTGAGGTAAAAAAAGCATGGCTGCACGCTGAAACTAATCGTCGGATTACTTTCGATTTCTAGAAAGTGTTTTACTCAATTATTTTGATCAAGGGTGAGCTCACCCGTGATGTGATTAATTGTACATAGTAATTGCTATTAGCTAATTCATAGTGTAGTTTATGTCAGCCGAGAGTTAGAAAATATGACCGCTTGTGTTGCGTCAATCTTTCCTCAGCGCTAGGACAAATGTAGCCTACATTTTTCCGGTTAGGATGATTGTGTTATGCTATAGATACTTCTGTGAATATCTGAACATTGCATCCAAAAATAAACTGCTCACATTCTGGACATAACTTTGTAAGGACTGTGTTTGTGTAAATAGTTTCTGAAAAAAGTGTGGCCAGCTCAAATGTTGATTGTTGCGTCATTCGAAACTGGCCGTTCTAAATGAGCGTTCTAAATGAGTGTTCTAATCACACGGGGTGTGATCGTACGCTTCATGGACCACTGTAGAACGATCACACCCCGTGTGATGGTACGTGTGAAAGGGTTAACTAGTCATTTTAGAAGCCCACATGAATCAAGGGGCTCAGAAACACTGTACCTAAATGATTGATACATCCCTCTCCATAGAGCTTGCTCCTCAGTTCCAGTCCTGGAGCAAGTTAATGTTTTAAGCATCTCCATCCTAAATATCTGTGGCACTCCTTGCTTTATAAGCTGGGCTAAACTTTTCGATTAGGCACTAAGCCACCTCTGAAGAGGTTAGGAGTTATGTAACACCACACATTATGTATTCAACACTCACTGTAAGTTTGTACTCAGAGGAGGCTTTGTGACCTCCTCTGACAAAGTGGGTGAAGATGGGCCTCGGATCAAAGTGTTGTCACATTAAAGGTAGTCTGAGAACAATATAATGTACCCTCTTCATTCTGTGTGGTCAAGCACAGAGGGAGCAGTATAGTGAGCGTGCCCCAAGAGAGTGCTGCCCTGATACCTGGGTAATACTGCCAACTGAGCATATCGTACTGGCTGACAGGGTAAACATCTTAACTGGGTTTTGACACCAATATGCACAGCCTGGGATAACAGTGTCTTAAAAGGCATACTTCTGAATTTTGGATACCATTTTTATGTCTCTGCGTGCAGTTTGAAGGAAGTTGTTATCTAGCGTGTCTAACAATGACTGGAAGTCTATGGTATCTGCTAGCATAATAGCAAATAGCCATAGACTTCCAGTTATTTGACATGCTAGCAGATAACCATAGACTCCCAGTCATTGTGCTAGTTAACACTAGTTAGCATTGGCTCGCGAAACTACCTCTAACTTCCTTCATACTTGACACAGAGACATAAAAATGTTATCCACATGACTATGGGGAAGCAGATAAAGGAGATTATTGCCAAAATCCTGAAGTAACCCTTTAAGTGAAATGTCAAGATGTTATAGAAAGATATATTAGATCCACTGGCCAGGCACCGGTCTCCTTTCTCTCTTGGTAGAATGTATATATCATATTATGATACTGTATTCTGACCCTCATAAATCATTCCCCATGGAACCAGAGTCTGTTTGTCAGTGCGCGACACAAACACACACACACACAGAAACACACACACACACATCCTGTGCCCATCACTGAATAAATATTCTAAGACGGGAAGGAACACAAGTTGAAGTCAGCAGTGTATTCTGTTTTTTATTCTGCCAAATGTATTTATTTTAATTTTATTTATTTCACCTTCATTTAACCAGGTAGGAAAGTTGAGAACAAGTTCTCATTTACAACTGCCACCTGGCCAAGATAAAGCAAAGCAGTGTGACAAAAACAACAACACAGAGTTCCACATAAACAAACTTACAGTCAATAACACAAAATAAACTCTCTGTTAGTATACATTGAACACTGGCAAATGAAAACTGAAATACTCTTCAGCTGATATTGATCATATAAATGGCATTGTGCATTAGCAATTCCCACTATATGTATTGTAAATTCACAAATATAACTAGCAACTGTAGACTTCTTTCACATAGGATAAGGATGGAAGATGGTCTCTTATGGTTGATTAATCTAGATTAAAACCAGTGGTGGCTGCACATGGAAACCATGTGTTTGATGTATTGGATACCATTCCACTGATTCTGCTCCAGCCATTCTCACGAACCCTCCACCCCAATTTAAGGTGCCACCAACCTCCTGTGATTAAAACACACAGGTTTTTGTAGATCAAGGATATACTATATAGGGTTTCATCAGGAAATGGCATTTATAAACATGCTAAGCTTCCTCATCCAAAATGCTATGATAAAAAAAGGTAAATGTTTTATAAATATTTCACAGTGAAATGCTTTATTGCATTCAAATCAAATGTTATTTTACAGTTGTAGACTAACAGTGAAATGCTTAATTACGGGTCCTTTTTCAACAATGCAGAGTTAAATAGTGCCACAGTGAATTACAAATAAAAATAAAGAGTAAAATAACATGACTATATATAAGGTGTAGAAAATAACATGGCTATATAGAGGGAGTACCAGTACCAAGTCGATGTACATATAGGTAGGGGTAAAGTGACTAGCAGCAGCGTATGTGGTGAGTGTGAAAGTGTGTGTGTGTGTGGCATCAGTGTGCATGTGTGTGCATATGTAGTGTGTGTATGTGTGTGTTGAGTTGTCAGTGTGAGTGTGTGGGTAGAGTCCAGTGCGTGTTCATAGAGTCAGTCAAAGAGAGTTAGTGCAACAAAGGGTCAATGCAGGTAGTCCGGGTAGCCATTTCATTAGCTACTTAGCAGTCTTGTTTATAAGTCTTATGGCTTGGGGGTAGAAGCTGTTCAGGGTCCTGTTGGTTCCTGACTTGGTGCATTGGTATCGCTTGCCGTGCAGTAGCAGCAAGAACAGTCTGTAGCTTGTGTGGCTGGAGTCTTTGACAATTTTTTGGGCCTACCTCTGATACTGACTAGTACAGAGGTCCTGGATGGCGCAGTAATGTACTGGGCCATATGCACTACCCTCTGTAGCAGCTTGCGGACGGATGCCATGCAGTTAGTTGCCTTACCAAGCGGTGATGCAGCCAGTCAAGATGCTCTCAATGGTGCAGCTGTATAACTTTTTGAGGATCTGAGGGCCCATGCCAAGTCTTTTCAGCCTCCCTAGGCGGAAGAGGACTAAGAAGGAATCCTACTACACCAGCTCTGATGCTCGTCAGAGTCATCCCAGACACCCTGGACCCACTCCAATTTGCATACCGCCCCAACAGATCCACAGGTGACACAATATATTTCGTACTCCACACTTTCCTATCCACTTGGCCAAAAGGAACACCTATGTGAGAATGCTGTTCATTGACTACAGCTCAGCGTTCAACACCATACTGCCCTTGAAGCTCATCATTAATTTAAGGTCCCTGGGACACCTTTCTTTGCAACTGGATCCTGGACTTCCTGACGGGTGGTGGTGAGGGTAGGCAGCAACACATCCGCCACAGTGACCCTCAACACGGTGGCTTCTCAGGGGTGCGCGCTTAGTCCCCTCCTGTACTCCCTATTCACCTACGACACCATCATTAAGTTTGCCAACGACTATGAGACAGCCTATAGGGTGGAGGTCAGAGACCTGGCAGTGTGGTGCCAGGACAACAACCTCTCCCTCAACGTAAGTAAAACAAAGGAGCTGATCGTGGACTACAGGAAAGGGAGGGCTGAGCATTCCCCCATTCACATCGATGGGCTATAGCGGAGCTGGTCGAGAGCTTCAAGTTCCTAGGTGTCTACATCACTAAGGATCTATCATGGTCCAAACACAACACCGGTGTGATAAGAGCATGACAACGCCTCTTCCCCCTAGGACATTTCTTTATGTTAAGGTACAGGGAGAAATGGAAAAATACCCCTGGTTAAACCCTCTGAATTATCCTGACTGGGAAAAAGCAAATGCATCTAGCCTGGATCCCTGCCTGTTCTCGCCAGGTGGTGCTTTACCTTCCACTTACATCTCCAGAGGGGGGATGGAAAGCTACAGAGCACAGTCCCCTAAAATTAAGTGCATTCAGACAGTAGGAGGCGGGGAGGTGGTGGAGACCAGAGATGGAACAGTGGCATACTCGGGAGCATGGCTTTGACCAGGAACCTAAAAACAATGTTGCTGCCACTGTACCAAAAAGCCTGTGTAACGATGTGCGCTGAGAGTCGGAAAGCAAGTTCAGGGAGTGAGTGTTTTAATAAATAAACACAACATAATACAAAATAAGAAACAGAAAACAACACACAGACATGATACAGGAACAGAAACAATAACGCCTGGGGAAGGAACCAAAGGGAGTGACATATATATGGAAGGTAATCAGGAAAGTGATAGAGTCCAGGTGAGTCTGATGAAGTGCAGGTGCGCATAACGATGGTGACAGGTGTGCGCCATAATGAATAGCCTGGTTACCTAGAGGCCAGAGAGGGAGCACAAGTGACAGTACCCCCTCCCCGGCGCTGACCAAAATTATTCCGGGGATCAGGAGCGGACCGGTCACCACTACTGAGGCACGGGAGCATGGCGACCTAGAACACCGGCTCCAGCCGCAGGATGCCAACCAAAGGGACAATCCCGGGGATCAGGAGCGGACCAGTCACCCCTGCTGATGCGCGGGAACCTGTCGCCGGCTAGAGTGTGGGAACCTGACAGACCGGCTGAGGCAGGGGAGCCTGACGAGCCTGTGGAGGCAGGGGAGTCTGGCAATCTGTCTGAGGCATGAGAGCTTGTAGCGGCTCCCGGACCGGACGCCATTCCCCCCCGAAAATGTTACAAAAAAAAAATCCCTTATGCTTCCCTTAGGTGAGGCATTATTCTGTAACCATGTGCGCTGAGTGCCGGGAAGCAAGTTCAGGGAGTGAGTGTTTTAATAAATAAACACAACATAATACAAATTAAGAAACACGAACAACGCACAGACATGACACTGGAACAGAAACAATAACGCCTGGGGAAGAGTCCAGGTGAGTCTGATGACACACAGGTGCGCGTAACGATGGTGACAGGGGTGCGCCATAACGAGCTGTCTGGTGACCTAGAGCCCGGAGAGGGAGCACACGTGAGAGCCTGGACCTGTTAGCGGGGAGACCTGGGTTTAACGAGGTGGTCTGTCCCGCAAATAGCTGTCTGATGGTCTGCTAGGGTCAGCTGGTGAAGTGAAAAGGCAACAGGGTGGTGACTTGTTTTTAGACTTCTGCTTGGAATACTGTAACTGCAGACTGAGATAATGGGCTTTTGCACCTGCCTCCCCAGCCAACAAGTAATAGACCTGTGGTGTATATTCAGATAAAACTGCATGAATATCTTTAAATGACACAATAGTTCAAGAAAATTACATATTACCCACTCGGCACAAATGTCAATTCAATATCTATTCCACATTGGTTCAACGCAATTTCATTGAAATGACATGGAAGCAACATTGATTCAACCAGTGTGTGCCCAGTGGGTATGTACATGTAAACAATAACCTTTGAGACATGGATTAAATAATGTTTCCCTGTTTTCCAGCTACATATATAATTTTTCATCTGAGCTGAAATGGACTGGGAGCTGCATGTTTCTCTGGGCTGCTCCGTTCACAGCTGGGCAAGACCAGGTCAGAACACTGAGAAGGAGATTGGATCTGAATTGCTCTAATGTCAGAGTCAGATAGCAGAGAGAACAAAGAGTACACCCCCACCGTCACGCTGCATGCTGAAGGTGCTCTAACAAAATCACGCTGCCAGTAATGAGAGGGCTATGAGATCCAGCGTTCATAGTTTAGTCTTATAATTCTTTAGTCTAAGACGTTGAGGGGGGGGGGGGCTAAACTGACATATTGAAATGCTTTAAGATGGTCATACTACGGATCATTTAGCTATTTGATTTTTAATTTTAGAACCTCTTTAGGTATCAAAAAAATTAGTTGATAAAATATTGATTTTGGCCTATACTACTAAAGCTCATAGAAATGCATTGAATAACACATTCATAAATGGCAAACATGACAGTCAAAAAATAAATCATAAGAAACAAGGTTTTGAAGTGTCTGTCCTAAATCTAGGAGATATAAAAAAAAAAAAACATTTTTGGGGTAGGCACAAAACTACCTTCATACTTCCCATTAGTTTTTTTAAACCGGTATCGGTTACCTTCAGGTGAGTCCAGTAGAGTATCTCCCCTTTCCACAGCAGGGTTCAATTAGTTTGTAGCACAAATGGTTTAGAGCAAAATGGAGAGCACCATCGTGTTCGTGACAGTCTCCCTTTTCCATCAGTGAATAGTTTGTAGGGCAAACCGTTCAGACGCTACAGGTGTTTAAGTGAGAAGACCAATTTTTGGAATGTCTCATGGTATGACACCGCTCTATCTCTGCCACCTTTTACCGCAGACGCACCTTTGCATCAATCGACTCTAGGGGGTTAAACGCTGCTGCTGTACAGCTCCACATCTACTAAACAGATACTCCTAATCGAAGGGAATGCATTATGGAACACCCAATCAGGACTGAGCGTTGCAGAGGTTAATCTGTGTTATTTGTGAGAAGCGGGGGTTACGGGTATTAGGGGAGGCAGAGGGTAGCCCAACGCTCTCCTGCTCCACTAACATGGAGGAAACAGAGCCCCACCGCAGCTTGTGTTTACGTAGCTCCACAGTGGGACATTGTTTGCTTTGCTGGTGTCACAGACTCTGAGATAACCTCGCTCCAACAAGAGGTTTAATTAGTTAGACCCTGTGTTAGAGGGATCAAAGAGGAGGTGGGAGGGGACCACACGGTCTCTACTTTGGGCCAACTCTATCTCAAAACACAACACTGACACAACCTACAGCTAAATAGAAAATGTTTTGGAATCCCTGCTGGACCGAAACAAACACATAACATGCATGCCTGATCAGCAAAATTAATTGGGAAAATAATATTAAGAAATATTATGGTACCCACTCACAAGGAGGGTTATGAATTGACTTACATTACATGTAAATCCTGAATTTATCAGCTTACCTACAGGATTTGGCAGATGCCTGGAAATCTAAATAAAGTCCTAGAAGTTAGAATATGAGACTGGATGCGTCATTATCAGATGCTGTGTCAAATCTCAGATGTGCTTTTAGGCACTAACATTCAATAAATACATTTTTGAGAATCATTTGTAGACTGCAAATTGACCACAATAATTCCAAAGAGTAATGTTAATGACTAGAACATAATCATTTTAATCATTTGTATACATCATTTGTATACAATCTCTCTATTATGCGTAGGAATACTTGGGAACAGAATTCTTACATTAAAATCACTTGGAGTTGATTTCCTGGTGTTTTTACAGTCTATTATGTCCAACAATGAAAATATATATATTTTTAAGTATTTATTTATTTTTTGCTCAGAAAACTTGGGTTGCCAAATAAAACCACTGCCTCACGCTTCACCTCCCCATTCACTGAACCTTCTTCCAGCCAGGACAATGGCAACAATAGACGGATATACACAAAGCAAATGATTTTCTTGATAATTATCACCTAGATATGTGAATCAATCTAACTGCCTGTAGCTCAGGACCTGAGGCAAGGATATGTATATTCTTGCTACTATTAGAAAGGAAACACTTTGACATTTGTGGAAATGTGAAATTAATGTAGGAGAATATAACACATTCGATCAGCTAAAAGATACAACAATTTTATTTTATTTGTATCATCTTTGAAATGCAAAAGAAAGGCCATACAATGACCTAGGATGCTCGGTGTAGTTTAGATGTTGTCCACAAGAGGGCAGCAGTTTGTGTGCAAAGTTTCAGACTGATACATTGAACAATGACAACCCTACATCATATTTTTTATCAAGTCCCTCAAGAGTTTACCAGAATTGGTCAATTGATACATTTCCAAGTACATAACTATAGAGAACATCTAAAAATGCTATGGTAATAAAAAATGTAAGTTTACACAATCACAGGAATGTCATACATGATGGATCAATAGCTTGAAGACTCATGTCTTCTTCTTAGACTAAGTCTTCTTCTGAGACTGTTTAGTACATGGGCTTTTCTGTCCCAGTTCCTAGCTGGAGTCTTGTTCTGCGCACTGATCGTTTATGGGGCGACGAACGCGGAGACAACAGGAACCATGGCAGGCCACCAAAAGCAGTATTGCACAAAGCCCCGGGTCCGATGGGAGCCCAGGTGGCAGGCAAGCCTGGAGGAGTGGGCCAACTCCAGGACCGAGGAGTGGACCCCGTCTGGAACAAACATCCGGTTATCTGTGCCGCCTATCCCCAGCTGAGTGCCGTCACCAGGCAAGAGGTGGGAAGGATGGTCTCGGGTTCCGGGGTAGTAGCCTTGGGGCTATAGCGGTGTGACAATGCATCCAGCTTGACATTCTTGGATCCCGGTCGGTATGAGAGGGAGAAGTTTAACCAGGTGAAAAGCAGGGCCCACCTAGCTTGCCTGAAATTGAGACACTTGGCGGTGCAGAGATATTCCAGGTTCTTGTGGTCGGTCCACACAATGAACGGAGGATCTGCCCCCTCCAGCCAGTGCGTCCACTCCACAAAAGCCATCTTCACCGCGAGAAGCTCACGATTCCCCACATCGTAGTTCCTCTCCGTGGCTTTGAGGCGATAGGAGAAGGCAGAGCAGGGATGTAACTTGAGGTTCAGTGCAGAATGCTGGGACAGGACAGCCCCCACTCTGACATCCGAAGCATCGGCCTCCACCACAAACTGGCGGGACGGGTCAGGATGAACCAAGACGGGAGCTGTGGTGAAACAGTGTTTGAGATCCCGAAATGCCTGGTCAGTAGCTGGGGACCACGTGAACGGAACCTTGGGAGTGGTGAGTGCAGACAGGGGGGAAGCCAGGGTGCTGTAACCCCGGATAAATCGTCAATAAAAGTTGGCGAATCCCAGGAAACGTTGCAGCTGCACCCTGGACGTAGGCTGGGGCCAATGCACCACCGCTCTCACCTTCCCGGCATCCATCTGTACACTCCGGGCAGCGATGATCTAACACAGGAAGGGAATGGTGGAGCGATGGAATTCGCACATCTCTACTTTCACAAAAGCTGGTTCTCCAGGAGGCGATGGAGAACCTGTCGGACATGGAGCACGTGTTCCTGGGCGGAGTGGGAGAAGACGAGGATGTCGTCAAGGTAGACAAAGACGAACCGGTTTGACATGTCGCGGAGAACATCATTAACCAGAGCCTGGAACACAGCAGAAGCATTGGTAAGGCCAAATGGCACGACCAGATACTCGTAGTGACCGCTAGCCATGTTGAAGGCAGTCTTCCACTCGTCCCCTTCTCATATCTGCACCAGGTGGTAGGAGTTCCTTAGGTCCAGCTTGGAGAACACAGTGGCCCGCTGGAGTGGCTTGAAGGCTGAGGAGATGAGTGGTAGCAGATAACGATTCCTCACTGTGATGTCGTTGAGGCCCCGGTAGTCGATGCACTGGCGCAGGGTTTTGTCCTTCTCCACAAAGAAGAAACCTACACCGGCGGGTGAGGCCGAGGGATGGATGAACCCTGCAGCTAAGGAGTCCTCAATGTAGGTCTCCATAGCCTTGGTCTCCGGACCCCACAGAGAGTACAGTCGTCCCCGGGGTGGAGTGGTGCCTGGGAGAAGGTCAATCCCGCAGTCATAGGGTCGGTACGGCAGAAGCAAAGTGGTCCGGGCCTTACTGAACACCTCCCGGAGGTCCTGGTACTCCGCAGGAATGGCGGGGGCTATAAGGGTCAGATTTACCCCACTCTTCTTGACATTCATTATTGACCAGACTGTAGCAGACCTTGTAGCAGACTATTATGAAGTAATACAATAACAAATCTCTAAACTTTCCAGGCTATTTTAATTGAAGTTGCCCTGGCAAATTGCATTAATACAGTTGATAGAGTGGGGGAGTCTGTAGGCAGTCCATGTTGTTATAATTAGAAGGCCACAACACTCTAATGAGAAACACAGTCAAATTGAATGGGCTGCTTTTGGGGTCATTTCATTACAGAGCTAAGGATATTTCACCAGTCTATAGAGTGAGGAGCATCATGTGGACCTCTGTTTGCATCTGCACTAGTAATGCTACAATTTGCAGCTGTTCGAGTTGTTGCTAATCTTATTAATGCTGTACTGCTCTTTCTTCAGTGTTTAAAGCATTTTCCACTATACCTAAAATGGACAGGTAGGTGCTTTACCTACTTTATTGTTGATTAGGATTATGTTGAATAGGGAACAGTATCTTTACTGTGATTCTGTGTGACTGCTTTTTGAAAGTGTTAATTGTGCTAATTACAATGCTCGTGCAATGGAAACTGATAATAGTATGAATGTTTTATTTTGTCCTCTGATTTTATTTAAGTTTTTGTCTGCTATCTGATGAGTGGGAGCTGGTTTCCACAGAATCACACGCTTGTTAAATTACTAGCAACGTTCAGATGAATCTCCCACAGCAACAGCTAATTTGCATAATTAGCTTGCAACTCATTAAGGTTTTTTTCTGTGCATTATACGTAGGGACAGACGGTATATCAGCACTTAAAATCGCAGCGTCTACAATCAAGGTCAGTTAGAAATTAGTTTAATCTGTTACTGTCTGCGACATGACAGATACAGCGACATCAGGTAATTGCTTCTTTAGAGAAAGGAGAGGCAATGAAATTACTCACTCGCAAGAATGGTTGTTAGAAATTAATCGAAGGGACAAATTAAATGGGTTGATCTAGCATTTTTGAGGATGTGAGAGTTGCCATCTTTCTGCGTGCTGCATTCATAGACACTTGCACGTGTAACTATTTTACATTAGGTCGAATACTAATGGGTACACGATTATACATAAGTAAACTAACCGCTGCGTAAAAATCTTCAGACATGTAATGATTAAAATGCGACTTTCATGCGTTGTTCTGATGTGAGGAGTACAATATACTGTATCTGTTGTATTTTGTGCATAAGGCATTTCTGCTATAGCAAGCCAAGCTGAGCCCAGAGGTGGCACAGAGAGGAGAGCAATGTGTGTGAGACAAGGTCAGGGGAGAGGAGGAGGATTTCAGAATACCAATCCTCTCTGAAGTTTCACTTTGCATGTCATTTCCAGTGCTTCATTTATTTACAGGCTTACAAAACACCACACGGGACAAAAAAACGTGTATTATTTTGAAGACTTTCTTTCAGTCTGTGAAAAGAGAGTGTATAGAGATTTAAAGGGTAATGACACAGCCATCGGCTGTGACAACTGTTTATACCAACGCAAAATATTGAGCTGATGCAATATACTGATATCAGTTTAAGTGGCAAAGAAAAACGGGGATGCAATGGAATGAAATGTTTAAATGTGGGATGGAATAAATAGTTGCATCCAAAAGCTTTCAACGGACACAGAGATGAATAAAGACATTTGGATCCTGCTATTCATTACATTTTAACTGTCAAATGCATAGACCGTTGAGTGTGATGGTATTCATTCAAAATGATATTAGCACAGTATACCATTTTTTGGGGAAGTTTCTCTCAGGAAAGTATATATTTTGGCTGAAGAAAACAATATAGTAGCTCCCGATTGATGGTTGACCTGAGAGGCAATAGTGAGACTAACCTTAGTGGCTGTGGTGTGACGAACACATAGCATTTGGGGAGCAGAACATTTAATTAAAAGTAAACAAGGATGTCAGCGCTGTCTCACCTGTCGCGCCACCTTTTTTCCCTTTCTTTCAAACGTGGCAAATTGCTTTGCCACGGCAATACATTTCTCTCACATAGCGACTGAACCAAGGCATCTCAAGTTTCTGAAAGTTTTCTTCAGACCAATGCCATTATGTCTCTAGCAAATCTTTGTGAAATTCATTCCTCCCTCCCTTTGTGATATGACACCTGAATTGCTCATTTTCTCTACTTTTAATAAATGGTGATGTATAGTGAACATCTCTTTTACCAATTGCCAGAAAAGTCATTATAAAAGACTTACAACATAACTCAGCAATATATTGCTGGTCTTGTAAGCTTGGGCCGGATCGATAGAGGGGATAAATTCATGTCACTGTCTCCATTAGCCTAGGGGCAAATGTAAGGCATCCTGTTAAACTGTGTGTATAAAAGCCCTGTATGAAGGTAAGAGTTGTTGAGCCTCACCTCTCTCCAAAACCCTTAGTTTGCATAGAGGTGAAAGGGCACATTCTCACACTCCGAGTCTGTTGTACCTGCCAGATACAGGAAAGGAGGTGAGGACAGAGGGTTCAACTCAAATGAAATTGTATTTGTCACAAGCACCGAATACAACAGGTGTAGACTTTACTGTGAAATGCTTACTTACTAGCCCTTTCCCAACAATGCAAAGTAAGAAAAATGTGCAAATGAAAATAGAAAACAGTAACACAAATAAGAATGAGGCTATATACAAGTAGTACTGGGTCATGTGCAGTTGAGGTAATATGTACATGTTGGTAGGGGTAAAACTGACTATCCTAGGCCATCCTGGGCATCAGACTGTATGTGGGTTAAGAGAAGCTTGGGTTAAGGTGTGTCTGTAAACAATAGAGTAGAATTTGAGAATACAACCAAATACAACTAGGAAAAACTATACAAACACTCCTGACCGGCAAACTGTAAACTAATATTTAATTTCAAAATTAGGTTAAGGTTAGGGTAAGGGTTAAGGGTCAAATGACCTAGTGGCCTCATGGATGGAATATGTTTTCATTATTTCATAATTAATCAAATAAAAAAAAACGTGGTGCTTCTATGTCAAACGGTTTTGTTATATTTCAGTCTTGTGATGTATATAAAGTGTAATAATGGTATGCAAACTCATTTTAATAGAGCTTATTGTCAGTGGCTCAAATGATAAGGCAACATTGCATTATGTTAGAATGTTTTGTTAGTCATGTGTGTGAATGTCATTTTATGTGAGCTGTTTACTCTGAAGTTTAAGTCAAGTAGCTGGATGGTGCTTTTTGCTTCACAGTTGGCTGCTAATAAGCTGACCGTGGCAAAACTACAGAGACTAGCTGGGAGATTAAACAAAAAAAAGTTGGAAAGTCACTTCCGTAGGCCTCAGGTGAAAAATTATAATGTAACAGGGGCGGTAGGTTAGAGTGTTGGGTGTGTAACTGAAAGGTTGCTGGATCGAATCCCTGAGCTGACAAGGTAAAAATCTATCATTCTGCCCCTGAGCAAGGCCCACTGTTCACCGGTAGGCTGTCACTGTAAATAAGAATTTGTTCTTAACTGACTTGCCTAGTAAAATAAAGGTTACATTTAACGGCTAATGACTGTTTATCTGTGGAACAAGCACACCTTCATTTCTCAGAGTTAGACGGATTAAAAGAATGCTTTGATTAATTGGTCTCTCTGACACTAGTTTTAATGAACAGCTAGGTCGGACCGTCAGACCAAATTAATTTGATCCTCTATTTACGGAGCAGAGTTAATGAAACCCCAGCAGATTAGCTGAAGTGTGCCGCATGTTCAAACCCATGTGTGGGGAGCAGAAGTCCCTGGAAGCAACTGGCTCAATATTTGTAAAGCTTCAGCGAACTTGTTACGTAGTTAGCGTGTCAGCTGTTTTTTCCTCCTGACACTAAAATAGGGTATAGTATAGTTGCTGTATTCACATAAAACGTCAATCAATATATGTGTGGATTACAACAACAACAAAAAAACATTTTAATCCTGTTGTTTTCCGGTCGAATTGGACTGATTTACAAGTTCACTCTGAAAAATGTTGTTCACTTGATCTGATTGTTATAGGGTTATATGACTTTGTCCACACAGGGCATTTGAACACACAAAATACATTTTGATGATTTTCATAACATTTTGGGTGTTTTATTTAACTTTTGTACACCTGTGGTGTTCCTGGTCAAAAATGACTGGTCATTAGAATCTAATTGGTGAGACTACAATTAGCGTATAAAATTGAGTTCAGGCACATGCCTATAAGGACACAGGGCGAGACCCAGATGCAGACACGGGAGGCAGATGGTTCGAGTCTGATATTTATTATAATCCAAAGGGGCAGGCAAGAGAATGGTCGTGGACAGGCAAAAGATCATAAACAAGGTCAGAGTCCATGAGGTACAGAGTGGCAGGCAGGCTCGAGGTCAGGGCAGGCAGTATGGTCAGGCAGGCGGGTTCAGAGTCAAGGTAGGCAAGGGTCAAAACCGGGAGGACTAGCAAAAGAGAGATGAGCAAAAGCAGGAGCACGGAAAAACACGCTGGTTGACTTGACAAGACGAACTGGCAACAGACAAACAGGGAACACCGGAATAAATACCCAGGGACTAATGGGGAAAATGGGTGACACCTGGAGGTGGGTGGAGACAATCACAAAGACAGGTGAAACAGATCAGGGCATGACACATGCCCATTCATCAGATGGACACACTTCCTCTCCCAGACCCCCACATGCAAGTGTGTTTGAGCACACACACACACACACACACACACACACACACACACTTCACTCCCCTTCTTGGCTTCCATGGCAACCCCCACGGGAACTTTTCCCCAATATAATCTTTCCCCCATGAGAACCACACCTGTTGGTATTCTCACAAACAATTGCAACATTGTTTCAATAATTATTAGAACTTTATCGCAGCTCGGGTACATAAAGCTTTTCTGAGGCCTTGCTCACATTCTGTGGCAGCACACAATGACCAAACTATATACTGTATCTAAGGTTCTTGATCATATCTTTGATCATGACATTGGTGAGGAGGAGAGAGGCCAGGAAACTGACAGTGAAGATACGTTAGAGGAGGAAGTGTCAGAAGTTGAAGACAACACAGAATATGATCTAGAGGATCTAGACCAAGAGACAACCGATGTGGAACAATCCAGTGATGAGGAAGAGGGCCCTGCTGAGGTTGTTACATTCCCGTCAAAGAACATATGTTATTTTGTGCCACTATTTAAAAATGTGAAATGGTTTCAAAACAAATGTCCTTGTTAAACTTTGACACAAAGTAGTCTGTGATAAATAGCACAATATGTTTCATCTGAGTATTTGTTATAAATAATTCATACATTATGCTTTTTTTTACAAAAAAAAAGTTGTATGAGCTCAGGTCAATGAGGCCTACAGGCCATAAATAGCAAATACAAGTTCAAAGCTTGTAATGTTCACAATAACTTAAGTATATAAAAAGATCTAACACAACATTAGGTGATAATATATGTTTTATTATGGATTTATAAATCAGCTATAATGGGGTGGTAATTTTGGACGGGGAACACAGAATTAATTAACATGAAACGAACACAGCAGGAGGGATAAAGAGCATTTCTTATTGGACAATAATAAGTTAATGTGATTCTACCTCCCCATTTCCCATGTTTTGTGTCTACTGAACATGACCCTGGTTTGACCTCCAGGACTGTTTTTCCGAGACAATTTTCACCTCCACAGAGAAGGAACATATTGTTATCACACCAGCAAGCATCCGAAAACACTCTGACTGCAGCCAGCCACTGCCCACGCTCCAGAGGGGGAAACATTTTGTCTCCTGAAGAGTTAGTTGTTCCCAGAACTACTCTGGTTCCTTGTCAACCCCATACACATCCAAAGGAGGCCAGAAACTACTGGAACCACTAATTGTGCCTCAATTAGGGGACCTTTCTGGACCCAATTGGCTGTCGATCACCCATGGAGTTGTTGGAACGCACCTGGGCAAAGTCTAAGGTAATGAGGATGCCGGTGTGTGTGTGTGTGTGTGTGTGTGTGTGTGTGTGTGTGTGTGTGTGTGTGTGTGTGTGTGTGTTTGCTAGAGAGAGTGAGTGAAAGAGCATGCCATACCAACAAGCAAAGTCCAGTTGTTGTGACGTGAGTGCAGGGTTTGATTTTACTAAAGTGAAAGTACTGAGAGACTGTCATATGGCCCATGAATCGGTGTCCATAAACCTGCAGGGTGAACACATAAAGCCCTGTTTTGTTTTAGTGTTGAGAGACCTCCTATTAACTTCCCTTTGATTACGCATCAACACAGGCATGCAAGCAGGCAGGCTGTGGAGAGCTGCCACACACATGCACTCACACATGCACCCACGGCTTTCCAAAACTCCCCCGGCTGAGAGCTGCCATACCTGTTGCCAAGTGTGGTTTGTTACATTGCCCTTAGCAACACAGCCGCAGCTCTGGATGGCAGGCTGTGAGGGCCACACTAAGGTAGTTTGCCAGACTGGCAGAATTTGCGGGGATGTAAAGGGAGGCAAATTGTGCCCATTACCCTTGCCCAGTGCTCTTGGTCTCACCCTCTCTATCTATCTATCTATCTATCTATCTATCTATCTATCTATCTATCTATCTATCTATCTATCTATCTATCTATCTATCTATCTATCTATCTATCTATCTATCTACATCTAACACACACACACACACACACACACACACACACACACACACACACACACACACACACACACACACACACACACACACACACACACACACACACACACACACACACACACACACACACACACACACACACACACACACACACACACACACACAGCACTTCCAACACATCCGTCCCACGCAGTTCAGACAGATCACCGGTGGTAGCCAGGGGCTGGGTGCCCATCTGGCCAGTTGAATTTGGGCCCCAGCTCACATCAACATTGCACGCATCAACACCATCATGCCAGAAACCCTAGACCCACTCAAATCCGCATACCGCCCCAACAGATCCACTAATGATGCAATCTCAATCGCACTCCACACTGCCCTTCCCAGTTGGACAAAAGGAACACCTATGTGAGAATGCTGTTCATTGACTATAGCTCAGTGTTCATCACCATAGTACCCACACTAAGCTAAGGACCCTGGGACTAAACACCTCCCTCTGCAACTGTATCCTGGACTTCCTGACGGGCCGCAACTGCTCGGCATCTGACCGTAATGTGCTACAGAGGGTAGTGCATATGGACCAGAATCACTGGGGCCAAGCTTCCTGCCATCCAGGACATATATACTAGGCGTGTCAGAAGAAGGAACAAAAAATTGTCAGTGACTCCAGTCACCCAAGTCATAGACTGATCTCTCTGCTACCGCACGGCAAGGGGTACCAGAGCGACCAAGTCTAGGACCAAAAGGCTCCTTAACAGCTTCTACCCCCAAGCCAAAAGACTGCTGAACAACTAATCAAATGGCCACCCAGTCTATTTACATTGACCCCCTCCCCTTCTTTACAAATAAAAACTGCTGCTACTCGCTGTTTATTATCTATGCATAATCACTTTAAAAATTACCTTGACTAACCTGTACCCCCGCACATTGTACCCCCTGTATATAGCCTCGTTATTATTATGTCATTTTCTTGTGTTACTTTTAGAATAAAAATAATTCTTCACTATAGTTTATTTAGTTAATATTTTCTGAACTCTATTTCTTGAACTGCATTGTTGGTTAAGGGCTTGTAAATAAGCATTTCGCGGTCAGGTCTATACCTGTTGTATTTGGCGCATGTGACAAACAACATTTGATTTGAGCATGGAGGGCCTAAGCCCCAGCCTCCCACAGTACAGAAGGGCCCTCACAGCCCTCCAGTCAAACTCAAGGATGTTGGCTAAACCTACACTGTGCCGCCACCATGCAGACAACAGGCTCAGCCCTCTCCCATTCCAGCCACAGAGGACTTACCCCGTGAAGGCCTGATTAGGAAAAACTCCAGAGGGAAAAGCCCACAGTTTGCAGACACAGCAAATAATGTACTCCACTGTAATTAGTCAGCAGCTACTGTAGCATCCAGAGAACTGGGAAGGCTACATCATACAATGGCTATTGTACAAGTGGATTACAATAAAATGGTGATTATAAAAGTGGTTTGTGATAAAATTGTAATTGTACACTTTTAAGAATATAGGTTCAAGTTGGAACCAAAAAAGGTTCTTCAGAGTGATGCCATAGGGGATCCATTGTAGGTTCTCTGGATAACCAGAGGAACCGTACAGAAATTCTAAACCAGAAATATTTAGACCCTCCAAGACCGGAATTGAATAGCGCTGCTATAGGGTGTTGAGCCTTATATTTGCATATTACCAAGGGTGCCTTTTGAGTGAATTGCAGAGTTACTAGTACCACCCATGACTGTGTTTGCTAGTGACAAACATGTAGTTGTTGCATTCGTTCATTGTCTGTCATGTGGAGTTCACCAAGTAAGTTGCTGAGTGTTTATGTCATCCTTATAATATATTTTTTAAATACAATACATTATACATTTCACAAGGCTTTATTTGTAGGGCCTAATTTTACCCAAATACAGTGGCCTGAAACTTATGGTTTACAGGCCACATCAGGCGAGCAAATCACATTATGCTGGCTTAGCAAATTATGTGTAATTCCTATTGGAATTCAGACAGAGTGGGGATATCCAACATTTGGAATTTTAATTCACCTGCGATCTGCATTCTCCTCAGGGAAAAACTTCACATGTGATCACGTGAATTGTTCCAAAAACAAATTTTCATGTGATCTTTTGTGAAGTTAGTGATAACATGTGACAACATGTAAAGCAACATGTGATAACAGGAAACTACACATATGAAAACATGTGATCACATGTGAAGTGTTCAAAAAACACATGTTTTCACTTGATTTTCCACATGTGAAATTGTGTGGGTTTCTGTAAAGATTAGTATGGCTGCCAGAGTTGGGAAGACTCATATTATGATATTTAAAGCATCTAAACTGAAACAACCATTTCAGTAACAAAGTGCAATAAAAATCCATGTAACAGATTGGAATAGTTTGTCAAAATGTATATTATTTATATTTGAATAGCATAAGATTGATTAATCAATGTGAAAACATAGATATTGAAACAAACCATTTCCAAAAATCAACCTGCAACAGAGCATGCTGGAAAAAATGATAATGATGGCGTGGTTTTGGTTAGAAAAGTGGGAAGGCTGTATTTACCACATACGACTGGAAAACATCCACTTGAATGCCCCTCCAACTGGTAACTACTAGTGGGAAATTCGTCTGTCATCCCTGAGCTCCGACTTCTCCCAAATGCTGACCTCTGACGTCACCTACTAAGGAATGACCTGGATAAAAGCATTGTTTACATTATTTATGAAAAGCTATCTATTAATAAGATTTTTCAACACTATCATTTGTTGGTGAGCATGATATCTGTACTTTTTGTTTATGATTGACAAAGCTTGTTTCCCATTAGACAGTCTGCATTTCTCAATGTGTACAAAGCACATGAATGCATCAAACTCATATTTACTACTTCACAACTGGAAATTACCACCTTCTCGCTTGGTTATGAAAACAGCATAAAACCAACACAAGGGTTATTTTACACCCTTGAGTGTTAATTTTACACTTTACAGTGTTAATTTCACTCCTGGTTCAACACTAGAAATGCTACACTGAAAAATCCACACTAGGTAATAATGGACAATTTGTTGTGTGCTATGAAAGGGACACATCTGCAGGCTTCCATACATTTCTAGAACTTTTTTAAATTGTGAAGAACCATAGATGCCATTTAAAGAACCCACTACTTAATTAAAAGATGATTTATCGGGCAAGAGTTCTCCAAGGAACCTTAAGAGCTGATGAAGAAACATTTAAATATCTATTATATCAGCAGACTTTGAAAGTAGAGTATTTCACTGATTCGGGGAGGCATAGTCCAGTTTGGGGAAATAACCAGGAAATGATTTGTGGACAAAAAACTCACAGTAAAAAGCTACAGAGAGAAACTACATTTCAAACATTTGGCTGCCTGTTAAACACAGTTTGGGTCTGATGACCAAACAAGTTTGGCATTGTGACTGAATGGAATCCATACCCTTATGTGAGAGGGAATAAAACTTCACTGTTGGAATAGGTCTTATAGGAGTGGGCTGTTGTTCGATGACTTAGACCTGCGGTACACTGTGGACTTAACTCAGTTTACTCTAGTGTGAAATTACATAGGCAACTTTGAAATTATTCCCACAATAACAGATGGTCCTAACACTGTAGAAAAATGGGATTTTCCCCCTTGAAGGAGTAATAAGGTGGCATTAAATGAAACTCTGATTAAAAAAATAACACGAGGCTGTGATGGAAGACTGAAGCTTCACAAACTAAGCTAGAGATGAATTTTATCACTGGCTGAATCAGAATGACTGGCTAAATCAGAATGTAAACTTTAGGCTGTGTGTTCTAATGAACTCAGCTGAATAACAAGAATAGTAGATGGTAAATATCATTTTCCATACAGTGTTTGACTATAAGACAAATTAGTCTCTAAATATCTCTCAGAACTAATATCTTACTCTCTATCTTACTCTGTACTACTAATCCCCCCTCCTCGCTATTTTACACTCTCTACCTCAGCTCTCTCTCGCTCGCTCTTCCCCAGACTTATAAATTGTGAGGAGCAGGCGTGTGTGTGTGTGTGCGTGTGGACAGGCCAGGCCTAACAATCATTCGTGGAGTAGAAAGGTAATGAGAGGAGAGGCTTCCACAAAGGATCTGTTTATAGATCCTCCCCAGCAAACAAAAAATGTGTTCTGTCAAAGTTTCCAGAACATTCACTTGGTCGCGGTAATTGTTCTCATAACACAAAAACTGTCCAGTCGTGCTGATGATTATAAAATGTTTATATAAAACATTCACCTTATGTTGCAAGAACGTTCCTAGTACGCATTTAATCTGTTCTTTAAATGTTCCCATCATGTTTTATTAGGTTATGGGAACAGCCTGTTGGAAACATTTTGGGAAAATTGTGGGGACATCATAAAATATATGTTCCTTGAACACAAAAACTGTCTAGTTGTGCGGATGATTCTACAATGTCTATTTTATGGTGCAAAAAAACATTCACCTGATGTTACGAGAACGTTCCCAGTACAAATTGTGTCTGTTCTTTAAAGTTCCCTAAAATGTTTAATTAGGTTGTGGAAACATTGTGATGAGAAGATTGTTGGGACATCACAAAATATATGTTCCCAAAACACAAAAACTGTCCAATTGTGCAGAAGATTCCACAATGTTCATTTTAGGGTGTAATAATAACAATTTGGATGTTTTCGTGAAGGTCAAATAAAAGAAAATGTTATTTGTCACATGCGCCGAATACAACCTTACAGTAGACCTTACAGTGAAATGCTTACTTACAAGCCCTTAACCAACAATGCAGTTTTAAGAAAATGCCCCCCCCCCCCAAAAAAAAAGAATAACAAATAATTCAAGAGCAGCAGTAAATAACAATAGCGGTGCTATATACAGGGGGTACCGGTACAGAGTCAGTGTCAATGTGCGGGGGCACCGGTGTCAAGGAAATTGAGGTAATATGTCCATGTATGTAGAGTTATTAAAGTTATGCATAGATAATAACAGAGTAGCAGCAGCGTTCCAGAGGTAAAGGGGGGGGGGGGGGCACAATGGAAATAGTCTGGGTAGCCATTTGATCAGCTGTTCAGGAGTCTTATGGCTTGGGGGTAGAAGCTATTTAGGAGCCTCTTGGACCTAGACTTGGTGCTTCTGTACCGCTTGCCATGCTGTAGCAGACAGAACAGTCTATGACTAGGGTGGCTGGAGTCTTTGACAATTTTTAGGGCCTTCCTCTGACCGCCTGGTATAAGCTTGGCCCTGGTGATGTACTGGGCCGTACACACTACCCTCTGTAGTGCCTTGCGGTATGACGGCCGAGCAGTTGCCATATCAGGCAGTGATGCAACCAGTCAGGATGCTCTCGATGGTGCAGCTGTAAAACCTTTTGAGGATCTGAGGACCCATGCCAAATCTTTTCAGTCTCCTGAGGGGAATAGGTTTTGTCTTGCCCTCTTCACGACTGTCTTCGTGTGCTTGAACCATGTTAGTTTGTTGGTGATCTGGACGCCAAGGAACTTGAAGCTCTCAACCTGCTCCACTACAGCCCCGTCGATGAGAATGGGGGCATGCTCGGTCCTCCCTTTCCTGTAGTCCACAATTATCTCCTTTGTCTTGATCACATTGAGGGAGAGGTTGTTGTCCTGGCACCACACGGCCAGGTCTCTTATCTCCTCCCTATAGGCTGTCTCATCGTTGTCTGTGATCAGGGCTACTACTGTTGTGTCATCAGCAAACTTAATGATGGTGTTGGAGTCGTGCCTGGCCATGCAGTCATGAGTGAACAGGGAGTACAGGAGGAGGCTGAGCACGCACCCCTGAGGGGCACCTGTGTTGAGGATCAGCGTGGCGGATGTTGTTACCTACCCTTACCACCAGGGGGCGGCACATCAGGAAGTCCAGGATCCAGTTTTGCTTCCTTTAAAGATAAAATAATGATTAAAAGCCTGGGTAAAAGACTTGCTGGGACAAAAATTGGCATGAATAACCAGTTCCCGAAGGAAATTGCAGAACGGCGTAAAGTTCTCTATCCAATTTTCAAGGAAAATAGATTAAAAGGGAAACGAGTAGCTCTTGTCGTCGATAAACTATATATTGATAACCAGTTGTTCAGAGACACAAAGACTACTCCATGGTTATTTTAAAAATTACAAAGTTATTATAGACGAGGAAAATAATGTAACACAATTCTAGCCTGTTTATGGATTGTAACAATACAATAAAAAATATAGCTTTTCTATATATCTTCAAATATAACTAATTGGAACACACAAGCACTAATTCAACATGGTGAAGATAAAAACTCAGTAAACAGAAGGCACAGTCTGTGTGGATGGTGTGGTGCGTGTTTATTTTTTTATAATTTTTTTTGTTATGTTTGGGAAAGTGTGGCATTGAGTGAGAAATGAAATGGTGTGAGAGAGCTTTCAATGTTGTTCAGATGATGGATATACTTTTTATAAGGCATTCTACATCTTATTTAGTTATTGTCCTATCATGGGGAACATTTTCTTTGAAATAGATACATCTAATTTATTTATTTATGATCCTATATTGATGGAACGGTCCACACCCACCTGAATGACCCAGATACTAAGGAGAAGTCCCTAACTGTTTAATGGGCCTGGTGTAAGCGGTCTGTATGCAGCCAAAATGCGGTCAGAGACCTAGAGCAGCACTGCCCCCTCAAGATTCTGAGCCTGCTTGGCAGGGTTGGTCCTGCAAAGCCAAAGCCCCCTAAAGGGAGAGCATACTATACAAGGAAATGTTCAAAGCGGCTAATGAGAACCTTGAGGACCTTGTACCTAGCCGGTAGCGATTCCAGTGGGGTGCCCCCACCCAGGCAGTGGCAGTGCTGGCAACACTAGCTGCAGTAACCCATGGGGAGGGGGGTCACACTCAGACATTCAGAGAGGCGGTATATTATTGTGGCCCTGGTGGCACAAAATCAAAACTCTGACTGCATGGAGATGCTTGGGAATATGGTCAATACGGGGGACCGTGTTGTGGGTGTTTCAGGAAAAAGGTGTACATTTGACCTCCATCTAGGACGTGACAATGGTTAATAAAATCTCTCCATTTCTGCCTATTTTTTTGCACAGTCTTGCAGCAACTGTACATGCATTCGTAAATCAAGACATTTTTCTTGAGTTGGGCTCTGGGATGGTGCAACTGTTGAAAATGTGAGCCTATGGCTGTGCGGGGGGAAAGGGTTGAGTGTGTATGAGTGTGTGGGTGTATGTGCGTATCCCACAACTGTTGCGAAGGAGTAAAAGATGTTAGGGACAGTAGAGGATGGCTTTGCTATAGATTACCTCTTCCATGAATTTATTTCCACTCCTCTCTCCTCGCGGTTTTAATATAGGCCAATCTTTTTCTGAAACTATTTACCAGATCCTGCAGACAGTCATATTATGCTTAACCTTATCTCTAACAAATGTGGTGGTTAATTTCTGTATTATCAAATCAGGAGAGAAACTTATCACACACACAGAGTTATACTTAAACTGAAGCTTTATTAGTGAGAGCTTTGCAATAGCGATGGCTGGTCGACGAATCACCGTCTCTGATGATTCGTTGAGAGCCCCGAGACAAAAGTACAAAGGTTTTTCATAGCCAAGATACACCCCTTTCAACCTACATGACGAATAACAGATATATAAAATGGGTCACATGGTTAAGATTTGTATGAAAGATACCTATAATACATAGTAGACAGTATCTGCTGTGTCAACAGTTTTCATTGTATAGACCAGTGTCTGGCCCTCCGACTTCAAACTGGAACCATCTCTCCCTGGTACAGTATAGAAAGAGAAACATTAACCCATGCTCTGTAATGCTCTTTTGGTTTTATCACCCAAAAGTCATCATAAATCTTCTGTCAGTGTTATCTCCCAAAGGCCCATCCTCAGTAGAACACACACACAATAGTTAAGAATTCTCTATTCTGTTGAATAAAACAACCATTTGATGCAATAAAAGTATTATAACATAATCTAGCAATTTTGCCACCACACAAATTATTCATAAAGATACCACTCTGAACCTACGTACGTGCACGTATGGGTTGTTTAAGTTGCATCTCATTATATTCCCAGTATTACTTTGTCAAATCTCTAGTAATCTATTATACACACATACAATTTTTCATTCCTTTTTTTTGTCTTCACAGAATCAATATATAACGTTGGAAATCTTAGGTACTCACATTAATTAATTAATCACTCCATTTCCAATGAGTCTTCATCCATACACTCCCAGCAGAACCCAAAAACGTTAGTTTCCCAGATGCTGCCCTATGGGAATAATGCTCCACACGTATCCTCAACAATTCCTTACACTTCCAGAAATGATAGACTTGCCGCTATTTTATAAAATAACATCTAGCTCTTAATAATACCACCCTGTGACATTCTATGATGGGCAGTGTTGAACGGAACCCCAAGATAACGCTCCATATCAAAACTTATTATCCAAATTTAAAATCAGCTTATTATACACATTTCTATATCTTATTATAAAAAACTTCATAATTAACACTTATTTCTACACTCACACAACTCTCATTCGCATTCACACAGTACTGTTCCCAAAACATACTTAATCAATTAGTTGTTTTCTACAATATTGTTTATAACCTGCAGGAATATTTTCACATTTCTATCTCTGGGTTAGGTCCTGAGATAAATAACTCATACATTTACATCTTACAATACTAACCCATGGTACAGGATCTCATAACCTTAAAACGGAAGTAACTTCAGGACTTAGTTCTAAAATGGGGTTTGGTCTGAAACAATTACAGCTGCACCTTACTATCTTATACTATATCATTATAATGTATTCTCTAATATTTCTGTAGCGCTTTTTTGAGTCCACCCAGGTCTCTAACCCAACAAGGTTTTTGCTTTAAAGTCTTAAACTAATTCACACAGATTCTAGTTTCCAAAGCTTCGAAGTCTTAACTAGTTCACACAGATTCTGGATGCTAACGTTAATTGATCTTAGCTAGTTCATACTGATCCTAGTCGTCATCCAATACACACAGATTAGGATGTTAACGTTAGATGGCAGTTCCCTCGGAACTCCATTTTCACCAAAAAATATTACAGTAATTATTTCCAAGAAATGTCAGTCACCCTATTTATCTGTCTCTGTTCAGAACACCGTAACCACCCTCCTGACACACTCCTTCAGAACTTAGGCAGGCCCCTGGCTTCTCCATCAGTGGAGAGCGGGTTTCCCTTGAGCCAGTTGGTGTGGCCCCCGTGCACGGTTAACTTGTTATGGATAGGGGGCAGTATTTTCACGGACGGATAAAAAACGTACCCGATTTAATCTGGTTATTACTCCTTCCCAGAAACTAGAATATGCATATAATTAGTAGCTTTGGATAGAGAACACTCCAAAGTTTCTAAAACTGTTTGAATGGTGTCTGTGAGTATAACAGAACTCAAATGGCAGGCCAAAACCTGAGAAGATTCTGTACAGGAAGTACCCTGTCTGACCATTTCTTGGCCTTCTTTGTCATCTCTATCCAAAACAAAGGATCTCTGCTGTAACGTGACACTTTCTAACGCTCCCATAGGCTCGCAGAAGGCGCCAGAACGTTGAATGATGACTTTGCAGCCCATGGCTGAAAAACAGTAGCGCATTTGGATAGTGGTCGATCTGAGAACATTGAGACGGGCGCACGCGTGCACATGAAGAGTCCATTTTAGATTATCAGTCTTTGAACGAAAACAACGACTCCCGGTCGGAATATTATCGCTATTTTATGAGAAAAATTGCATAAAAATTGATTTTAAACAGCGTTTTTTTGTCACGATACGCGTCCACGCGTCACCCTTCGTTACCCTTCGGATAGTGTCTTGAACGCACAAACAAAACGCCGCTATTTGGATATAACTATGGATTATTTGGAACCAAACCAACATTTGTTGTTGAAGTAGAAGTCCTGGGAGTGCATTCTGACGAAGAACAGCAAAGGTAATCCAATTTTTCTTATAGTAAATCTGAGATTTGTGAGTACCAAACTTGGTGGGTGTCAAAATAGCTAGTCCATGATGGCGAGCTATCTACTCAGATATTGCAAAATGTGCTTTCACCGAAAAGCTATTTTAAAATCGGACACCGCGATTGCATAAAGGAGTTCTGTATCTATAATTCTTAAAATAATTATGTTTTTTGTGAACGTTTATCATGAGTAATTTAGTAAATTCACCGGAAGTGTTCGGTGGGAATGCTAGTTCTGAATGTCACATGCTAATGTAAAAAGCTGTTTTTTGATATAAATATGAACTTGATTGAACAAAACAGGCATGTATTGTATAACATAATGTCCTAGGAGTGTCATCTGATGAAGATCATCAAAGGTTAGTGCTGCATTTAGCTGTGGTTTTGTTTTTTGTGACATTATATGCTAGCTTGAAAAATGGGTGTCTGATTATTTCTGGCTGGGTTTTGCTTTCGTTGTAAAGCCTTTTTGAAATCGGACAGTGTGGTTAGATAAAGGAGAGTCTTGTCTTTAAAATGGTCTAAAATAGTCATATGTTTGAAAAATGGAAGTTTTTGGATTTTCGAGGAGTTTGTATTTCGCGCCACGCCCAATCATTGGATATTGGAGCGGTGTTCCGCTAGCGGAACGTCTAGATGTAAGAGGTTAAACCAAGATCCTCAGGAGCAGTCGGCAGATGGAGTTTGGTGTCCCATCTGGGTGACCAAATATTGTGGAGGAATATTCTATTCAAGGGAGAGAGACTTTCTGTAATTTCTTCAAACAATCATCTTTATTCAATATCGATTAGTCTTGACTGTTGGGAAGATGAGACAATGAGGCATTGTTCTAAACTCTTCCAGGCTATGTCTTTCTCGGGTCACACACACCACATCTTGTCTATGAAATGCCAATTTTAGGTTTTTATTACCATGCCATTGTCAGCTCAAGCTATCTCTAGCAAAACCCATCCATGCAGTTGCAGAAAAAAACGTCTATGACTTGGGTGACTGGGGTCTCTGACAATTTTATGGGCTTTCCTCTGACACCGTCAATTATAATTCATGAACTTCTTTGAGGAAAAGATCATGATCATTAGAAAGCAAATTACGGACTCCTCTTTAAATCTGCGTATTCCTCCAAAGCTCCGTTGTCCTGAGTCTGCACAACTCTGCCAGGACCTAGGATCAAGTGTTTTAGTACTATATCTCTTGACACAATGATGAAAATAATCATGGCCTCTAAACCTTCAAGCTGCATACTGGACCCTATTCCAACTAAACTACTGAAAGAGCTGCTTCCTGTGCTTGGCCCTCCTATGTTGAACATAATAAACGGTTCTCTATCCACCGGATGTGTACCAAACTCACTAAATGTGGCAGTAATAAAGCTTCTCTTGAAAAAGCCAAACCTTGACCCAGAAAATATAAAAAACTATGGGCCTATATCGAATCTTCCATTCCTCTCCAAAATTTTTGAAAAAGCTGTTGCGCAGCAACTCACTGCCTTCCTGAAGACAAACAATGTATACGAAACGCTTCAGTCTGGTTTTAGACCCCATCATAGCACTGAGACTACACTTGTGAAGGTGGTAAATTACCTTTTAATGATGTCAGACCGAGGTTCTGCATCTGTCCTCGTGCTCCTAGATCTTAGTGCTGCTTTTGATACCATCAATCACCACATTCTTTTGGAGAGATTGGAAACCCAAATTGGTCTACACGGACAAGTTCTGGCCTGGTTTAGAGCTTATCTGTTGGAAAGATATCAGTTTGTCTCTGTGAATGGTTTGTCCTCTGACAAATCAACTCTAAATTTCGGTGTTCCTCAAGGTTCCATTTTGGGACCACTATTGTTTTCACTATATATTTGACCTCTTGGGGATGTCATTCGAAAACATAATGTTAAATTTCACTGCTATGCGGATGACACACAGCTGTACATTTCAATGAAACATGGTGAAGCCCCAAAAATGCCCTCGCTAGAAGCCTGTGTTTCAGACATAAGGAAGTGGATGGCTGCAAACTTTCTACTTTTAAACTCGGACAAAACAGAGATGCTTGTTCTAGGTCCCAAGAAACAAGGAGATCTTCTGTTAAATCTGACAATTAATCTTGATGGTTGTACAGTCGTCTCAAATAAAACTGAAGGACCTCGGCGTTACTCTGGACCCTGATCTCTCTTTTGAAGAACATATCAAGACTGTTTCAAGGGCAGCTTTTTTCCATCTACATAACATTGCAAAAATCAGAAACTTTCTGTCCAAAAATGATGCAGAAAAATTAATCCATGCTTTTGTTACTTCTAGGTTGGACTACTGCAGTACTCTACTTTCCGGCTACCCGGATAAAGCACTAAATAAACTTCAGTTAGTGCTAAATACGGCTGCTAGAATCCTGACTAGAACCAAAAAATGTGATCATATTACTCCAGTGTTAGCCTCCCTACACTGGCTTCCTGTTAAGGCAAGGGCTGATTTCAAGGTTTTACTGCTAACCTACAAAGCATTACATGGGCTTGCTCCTACCTATCTTTCCGATTTGGTCCTGCCGTACATACCTACACGTACACTACGGTCACAAGACGCAAGCCTCCTAATTGTCCCTAGAATTTCTAAGCAAACAGCTGGAGGCATGGCTTTCTCCTATAGAGCTCCATTTTTATGGAATAGTCTGCCTACCCATGTGAGAGATGCAGACTCGGTCTCAACCTTTAAGGCTTTACTGAAGACTCATCTCTTCAGTGGGTCCTATGATTGAGTGTAGTCTGGCCCAGGAGTTTGAAGGTGAACAGAAAGGCTCTGGAGCAACGAACCGCTCTTGCTGTCTCTGCCTGGCCGGTTCCCCTCTCTCCACTGGGATTCTCTGCTTCTAACCCTATTACAGGGGCTGAGTCACTGGCTTATTGGTGTTCTTCCATGCCGTCCCTAGGAGGGGTGCATCACTTGAGTGGGTTGAGTCACACACGTGGTCTTCCTGTCTGGGTTGGCGCCCCCCCTTGGGTTGTGCCGTGGCGGAGATCTTTGTGGGCTATACTCGGCCTTGTCTCAGGATGGTAAGTTGGTTGTTGAAGTTATCCCTCTAGTGGTGTGGGGGCTGTGCTTTGGCAAAGTGGGTGGGATTATATCCCTCCTGTTTGGCCCTGTCCGGGGGTATCATCGGATGGGGCCACAGTGTCTCCTGACCCCTCCTGTCTCAGCCTCCAGTATTTATGCTGCAGTAGTTTATGTGTCGGGGGGCTAGGGTCAGTCTGTTATATCTGGAGTATTTCTCCTGTCTTATCCGGTGTCCTGTGTGAATTTAAGTATGCTCTCTCTAATTCTCTATTTCTCTCTCTTTCTTTCTTTCTATCTCTCTCTCTCTCTCTCTCTCTCTCTCTCGGAGGACCTGAGTCCTAGGACCATGCCTCAGGACTACCTGACATGATGACTGCTTGCTGTCCCCAGTCCACCTGGCCGTGCTGCTGCTCCAGTTTCAACTGTTCTGCCTGCGGCTATGGAACCCTGACCTGTTCATCGGACGTGCTACCTGTCCCAGACCTGCTGTTTTCAACTCTCTAGAGACAGCAGGAGCGGTAGAGATACTCTCAATGATCGGCTATGAAAAGCCAACTGACATTTACTCTTGAGGTGCTGACTTGTTACACCCTCGACAACTGTGATTATTATTATTTGACCATGCTGGTCATTTATGAACATTTGAATATCTTGGCCATGTTCTGTTATAATCTCCACCCGGCACAGCCAGAAGAGGACTGGCCACCCCTCATAGCCTGGTTCCTCTCTAGGTTTCTTCCTAGGTTTTGGCCTTCCTAGGGAGTTTTTCCTAGCCACCGTGCTTCTACACCTGCATTGCTTGCTGTTTGGGGTTTTAGGCTGGGTTTCTGTACAGCACGTTGATATATCAGCTGATGTAAGAAGGGCTATATAAATACATTTGATTTGATTTGATAATATAGGTCCTGGATGGCAGGAAGCTTGGCCCCAGTGATGTACTGGGCCGTACTCGCTACCCTCTGTAGCACCTTATGGTCAGATGCCGATCAGTTGCTATACCCGGCGGTGATGCAACCGTTCAGGATGCTCTCAATGGTGCAGCTGTAGACCTTTTGAGGATCTGGGGACCCATGCCAAACCAAACGTCCAGACTAAGTGCAGGATTCTAGAGTGGAAACCATCTATTTAACAGTTGCCAGCCCAATCTTCAAAAGACTCCTCTCTGTTAACTCAGAAAGGGAGAAAGAGAGTCCTAAGAACCTTACTCTATTTAACCTGTTAGGGCTAGGGGGCAGTATTTACACGGCCGGATAAAAAACGTACCCGATTTAATCTGGTTATTACTACTGCCCAGAAACTAGAATATGCATATAATTATTGGCTTTGGATAGAAAACACCCTAAAGTTTCTAAAACTGTTTGAATGGTGTCTGTGAGTATAACTTCTCTAGGGCCAGTGGGATGATTCGTCCCACCTACGTAACAGCCAGTGGAATCCTGTGGCGCGTTATTCAAATACCTTAGAAATGCTATTACTTCAATTTCTCAAACATATGACTATTTTACACCATTTTAAAGACAAGACTCTCATTAACCTCTATGGGCTAGGCGGGACGTAATCGTCCCACCTACGTAACAGCCAGTGTAATCCAGTGGCGCGATTTTCAAATACCTTAAAAATCCTATTACTTCAATTTCTCAAACATATGACTATTTTACAGCTATTTAAAGACAAGACTCTCGTTAATCTAACCACACTGTCCGATTTCAAAAAGGCTTTACAACGAAAGCAAAACATTAGATTATGTCAGCAGAGTACCCAGCCAGAAATATTCAGACACCCATTTTTCAAGCTAGCATATAATGTCACAAAAAACAAGAAGACAGCTAAATGCAGCACTAACCTTTGATGATCTTCATCAGATGACAACCTTAGGACATTATGTTATACAATACATGCATGTTTTGTTCAATCAAGTTCATATTTATATAAAAAAACAGCTTTTTACATTAGCATGTGACGTTCAGAACTAGCATACCCCCCGCAAACTTCCGGGGAATTTACTAACAATTTACTAAATTACTCACGATAAACGTTCACAAAAAGCATAACAATTATTTTAAGAATTATAGATACAGAACTCCTGCACTCGATATGTCCGATTTTAAAATAGCTTTTTGGTGAAAGCACATTTTGCAATATTCTAAGTACATAGCCCAGCTATCACGGGCTAGCTATTTAGACACCCGGCAAGTTTAGCCTTCACCAAAATCAGATTTACTATTATAAAATCTGTCTATCTCCTCATTTGAATTTCATGCTGTCACAGTTACCAGCCCTTTCAAGCTTAACATCCTTATCATTTATCGCCCTCCAGGTTCCCTTGGAGTGTTCATCAATGAGCTTGACGCCTTGATAAGTTCCTTTCCTGAGGATGGCTCACCTCTCACAGTTCTGGGTGACTTTAACCTCCCCACGTCTACCTTTGACTCATTCCTCTCTGCCTCCTTCTTTCCACTCCTCTCCTCTTTTGACCTCACCCTCTCACCTTCCTCCCCTACTCACAAGGCAGGCAATACGCTTGACCTCATTTTTACTAGATGCTGTTCTTCCACTAATCTCATTGCAACTCCCCTCCAAATCTCCGACCACTGCCTTGTATCCTTTTCCCTCTCGCTCTCATCCAACACTTCTCACTCTGCCCCTACTCGGATGGTATTGCGCCGTCCCAACCTTCGCTCTCTCTCTCCCGCTACTCTCTCCTCTTCCATCCTATCATCTCTTCCCTCTGCTCAAACCTTCTCCAACCTATCTCCTGATTCTGCCTCCTCAACCCTCCTCTCCTCCCTTTCTGCATCCTTTGATTTTCTCTGTCCCCTATCCTCCAGGCCGGCTCGGTCCTCCCCTCTTGCTCCGTGGCTCGACGACTCACTACGAGCTCACAGAACAGGGCTCCGGGCAGCCGAGCGGAAATGGAGGAAAACTCGCCTCCCTGCGGACCTGGCATCCTTTCACTCCCTCCTCTCTACATTGTCCTCTTCTGTCTCTGCTGCTAAAGCCACTTTCTACCACTCTAAATTCCAAGCATCTGCCTCTAACCCTAGGAAGCTCTTTGCTACCTTCTCCTCCCTCCTGAATCCTCCTCCCCCTCCCCCCCCCCCTCCTCCCTCTCTGCGGATGACTTCGTCAACCATTTTGAAAAGAAGGTTGACGATATCCGATCCTCGTTTGCTAAGTCAAACGACATCGCTGGTCCTGCTCACACTGCCCTACCCTGTGCTTTGACTTCTTTCTCCCCTCTCTCTCCAGATGAAATCTCGCGTCTTGTGACGGCCGGCCGCCCAACAACCTGCCCACTTGACCCTATCCCCTCCTCTCTTCTCCAGACCATTTCCGGAGACCTTCTCCCCTTCCTCACCTCGCTCATCAACTCATCCTTGACCGCTGGCTACGTCCCTTCCGTCTTCAAGAGAGCGAGAGTTGCACCCCTTCTGAAAAAACCTACACTCGATCCCTCCGATGTCAACAACTACAGACCAGTATCCCTTCTTTCTTTTCTCTCCAAAACTCTTGAACGTGCCGTCCTTGGCCAGCTCTCCTGCTATCTCTCTCAGAATGACCTTCTTGATCCTAATCAGTCAGGTTTCAAGACTGGGCATTCAACTGAGACTGCTCTTCTCTGTGTCACGGAGGCTCTCCGCACTGCTAAAGCTAACTCTCTCTCCTCTGCTCTCATCCTTCTAGACCTTTCTGCTGCCTTTGATACTGTGAACCATCAGATCCTCCTCTCCACCCTCTCCGAGTTGGGCATCTCCGGCGCGGCCCACGCTTGGATTGCGTCCTACCTGACAGGTCGCTCCTACCAGGTGGCGTGGCGAGAATCTGTCTCCGCACCATGCGCTCTCACCACTGGTGTCCCCCAGGGCTCTGTTCTAGGCCCTCTCCTATTCTCGCTATACACCAAGTCACTTGGCTCTGTCATATCCTCACATGGTCTCTCCTATCATTGCTATGCAGACGACACACAATTAATCTTCTCCTTTCCCCCTTTTGATAACCAGGCGGCGAATCGCATCTCTGCATGTCTGTCAGACATATCAGTGTGGATGACGGATCACCAGCTCAAGCTGAACCTCGGCAAGACGGAGGTGCTCTTCCTCCCGGGGAAGGACTGCCCGTTCCATGATCTCGCCATCACGGTTGACAACTCCCTTGTCCCCTCCTCCCAGAGTGCTAAGAACCTTGGCGTGATCCTGGACAACACCCTGTCGTTCTCCACTAACATCAAGGCGGTGACCCGATCCTGTAGGTTCATGCTCTACAACATTCGCAGAGTACGACCCTGCCTCACACAGGAAGCGGCGCAGGTCCTAATCCAGGCATTTGTCATCTCCCGTCTGGATTACTGCAACTCGCTGTTGGCTGGGCTCCCTGCCTGTGCCATTAAACCCCTACAACTCATCCAGAACGCCGCAGCCCGTCTGGTGTTCAACCTTCCCAAGTTCTCTCACGTCACCCCGCTCCTCCGCTCTCTCCACTGGCTTCCAGTTGAAGCTCGCATCCGCTACAAGACCATGGTGATTGCCTACGGAGCTGTGAAGGGAACGGCACCTCCATACCTTCAGGCTCTGATCAGGCCCTACACCCAAACAAGGGCACTGCGTTCATCCATCTCTGGCCTGCTGGCCCCCCTACCTCTGAGGAAGCACAGTTCCCGCTCAGCCCAGTCAAAACTGTTCGCTACTCTGGCACCCCAATGGTGGAACATGCTCCCTCACGACGCCAGGTCAGCGGAGTCAATCACCACCTTCCGGAGACACCTGAAACCCCACCTCTTTAAGGAATACCTAGGATAGGATAAAGTAATCCTTCTAACCCCCCCATTAAAAGATTTAGATGCACTATTGTAAAGTGGTTGTTCCACTGGATATCATAAGGTGAATGCACCAATTTGTAAGTCGCTCTGGATAAGAGCGTCTGCTAAATGACTTAAATGTAATGTAAATGTAATAAAAGTTTGATTACCTTTTGTTGTCTTCGTCAGAATGCACTCCCAGGACTGCTACTTCAATAACAAATGTGGGTTTGGTCCAAAATAATCCATCGTCATATCTGAATAGCGGCGTTTTGTTCGTGCGTCCCAGACACTATCCGAAATGGTAAATCAGGGTCGCGCGCATGGCGCAATTCGTGACAAAAAATTCTAAATATTCCAATACCGTACCTCGAAGCATGTCAACCGCTGTTTAAACTCAATTTTTATGCAATTTATCTATTAAAAAAGCGATAATATTCCGACCGGGAATCTCCTTTTCGGCAAACAGAGGAAAAAACACAAAGACGGGGGCGGCCAGTGCACGCGCCTAAGCCCACAGTCCCTTGATCGGCCACTTGAGAAAGGCGATAATGTGTTTCAGCCTGGGGCTGAAATGACGACATTCAGGTTTTTCCCGGGCTCTGAGAGCCTATTGGAGCCGTGGGAAGTGTCACGTTACCGCAGAGATCCTTTGTAATTGAACGAGATGTCAAAGAAAGACAATAAATGGTCAGACAGGCTACTTCCTGTAAAGGAATCTCTCAGGTTTTGACCTGCCATTTGAGTTATGTTATACTCACAGACACCATTCAAACAGTTTTGGAAACTGTGGAGTGTTTTCTATCCAAAGCCAATAATTATATGCATATTCTAGTTACTGGGCAGGAGTAGTAACCAGATTAAATCGGGTACGTTTTTTATCCAGCCGTGTCAATACTGCCCCCTATCCCCAACAGGTTAATCTAACCACACTGTCCGATTTCAAAAAGGCTTTACAACGAAAGCAAAACATTAGATTATGTCAGCAGAGTACCCAGCCAGAAATAATCAGACACCCATTTTTCAAGCTAGCATTTAATGTCACATAAACCCAAACCACAGCTAAATGCAGCACTAACCTTTGATGATCTTCATCAGATGACACTTCTAGGACATTATGTTATACAATACATGCATGTTTTGTTCAATCAAGTTCATATTTATATCAAAAAACAGCTTTTTACATTAGCATGTGACTTTCAGAACTAGCATACCCCCCGCAAACTTCCGGTGAATTTACTAAATTACTCACGATAAACGTTCACAAAAAAAATAACAATTATTTTAAGAATTATAGATACAGAACTCCTCTATGCACTCGCTATGTCCGATTTTAAAATAGCTTTTCGGTGAAAGCACATTTTGCAATATTCTAAGTAGATAGCCCGGCATCACAGGGCTAGCTATTTAGACACCCAGCAAGTTTAGCCCTGACCAAAGTCAGATTTACTATAAGAAAAATGTTATTACCTTTGCTGTTCTTCGTCTTCATCAGAATGCACTCCAAGGACTTCTACTTCAAAAACAAATGTTGGTTTGGTTCAAAATAATCCATAGTTATGTTCAAATATCCTCTGTTTTGTTCGTGCGTTCAAGACACTATCCGACGCGTTTCGTGACAAAAAATGTCTAAATATTCCATTACCGTACTTCGAAGCATGTCAACCGCTGTTTAAAATACATTTTTATGCCATTTTTCTCGTAAAAAAGCGATAATATTCCGACCGGGAAAGCATGTTTTGAAATTTGGATTAATTAATTTGATTAATATTATGATGTTTCTATTCAGAGAAAAACAAAAAACGAAACCCTCAGGGTTTCCATTAGGATGGAATGGAAAGTATGGCGCTGTACAACATGATTGTCAGGAGTAGGCTACAGGATTGGAGGATTCTAAATTGTTTACCTTCATTAGACAACTTTGTTCCAATATTTCTGTAAATCAGTGATATTTATTCCCATAGTAATTCGTTATGGATCCATAACTAAATCAACATCTGCATTTTGAAAGAGTTTTTTTTATCATTATTTTATTAACAAAATGTGTTTATTTGTTTATTAGGCTACTGTGCAGTCTACAATACATGTAGTAAACATGGGAAAGTAACTCATTCCTTACATAAGGGAGAGCAGGCCATGTCTGTACTACAGAATGCAGGGCACGCTGGAGACTGGTGTTATTTCATACAGTAGTTATGATGTCTTCACTATTCTAGAAAATAGTACAAATAAAGAAAAATCCTGGAATGAGTAGGTGTGTCCAAACTTTTGACTGGTGCTTGCTTATTTTATTTTATTAATATTATGGTGTTTCTATTCCATGAAAAATGAAAGACCCTCTCAGTTTCCGTTAGGATGAAACTGAAAATATGGAGCTGTACAACTTGATCCTCATAAATTCAGAGCATTGTCAGAATGTCAGTTCAGACCATTTCGCTCTCGGAGCGCACACCAGACGTTCGGTCCGAAGAGTAGGCTTGATTTGAGCGTTCTGGCCTTACAACGGCAGTCAAGCACCCAAGCTAACGTTGGCTACCTACTTCCAGATACAAATGAGACCACTCTGACCATTTTATTCGCTCTAGCTGAGCTGTTAAGGCAGTTTTCGTGTTAACCAGAGCATTGTTACTGTAACTGTGCTGGAAACAATTTAATTACGCTATTTTTTCTGATGTTTACTGACATCGGCCATATTCAACGGGTGTTGAGCACTCGTAAATGAATTATTCTGCACTCTGGTACACTCAGACGAGAGTGCTCTGAAATCCGTGTAGATAGTAGGCTGGATACATTACATTTTTAACAATGTTCTTTTCTGATAGAAACTAGTTCATTGCTTCCGCCGTGGTGCCCAGTTTCATAATATGACCATATTTCCCAGCTACTTGCTGTCGTTTTGAAGTAACCGCAAAAAAACAGGCCTTATTTTTGTGCATTTTTCACCCTGCCAGCTCCTATTAGTTCTATTGTGCACGGTGGCACCAACTCGCCTTCCGAACGTTCTATTCCCAGCTTATTGTTCAATGTCACAATGCCTGCTTCGCTATTGTTGGCAATGAGACCTGCTCACATTGTTTTATAGTTAAAATGTAAACAACAAAAAAATTATATTGGAACTCTAAAGTCTTCCCATTGTTTCCTATGGGGGAAATATAGGCATGTCTGTCTATTTCCCCAAATATCTCACAATGTGTATATTTGTCACATCCTGACCAGTAAAGGGGTTATTTGTTATTATAGTTTGGTCAGGACGTGGCAGGGAGTATTTGTTTAGAGTGTTTCGGGGTTTGTTGGGCTATGTGTTTATGTAGAGGGGTGTTTGTTTAGAGTGTTCCGGGGTTTTTGGTTATGTTCTATGTTAGTATATTTCTATGTTCTGGTCTAGTCTTTCTAGTTCTATGTTTAGGGTTATTGGTTTGACCTTCTATTGGAGGGAGCTGTTCTTCGTTGCCTCTGATTGAAGGTCGTATGGGAAGTTGTTTTTGCACCGCTGTGTTTAGCCTGCAATACTGTGTGTCCGTTCGTTTTCTTGTTTTGTTATTAAAGTGTTCCATAAAAGTAAAAATGAGCACTCAACCCGCTGCGCCTTGGTCTACTATATACGACGACCGTTACAGAACTACCCACCACCAACGGACCAAGCAGCGGGGGAAGGAGCAGCAGAGGAACTATGTGGACTACAAGAAATCATGGACATGGGAGGAAATTCTGGACGGGGCTGGACCATGGCACCAGGCTGGTGAATACCATCGCCCACTGGAGGAGATAGAGGCAGCCAAGGCGGAGCGACGCCGGTATGAGGCTTTATATGCGCCGATTGGGAAGCATGAGAGGCACCCCCAAGAAATGTTTTGGTGGGACACATGGGTAGTTTGGCTGGGCCAAGGGTGAGCCCTAAGCCAACTCCCCGTGCTTATTATGGGGAGCATATGGAATGGAGAGCGCTGGAGTATGCGGAAGTGCGCACGATCTCGCCCCTGCGCACGCACAGTCCGGTGCGAGCGATCCCAGCCCCTCACAAGTGCCGTGCTAGAGTGGGCATCCAGCCTGGAAGGAGGATGCCGGCGCAGCACATCTGGCCACCAGTGCGCCTCCTAGGCCCAGGCTACCCTACGCCTGCTCTACACATGGCAACCATCAGGCCTCTGCACAGCCCAGTTCACCCTGTGCCAGCACTCCGCTCGTACAGGGCTACTATTACCATCCAGCCAGGACGGGTTGTGCAGGAGGTACGCTCCAGACTTCCAGTGCCTACTCATGGCCCGGTGTATCCAGTTCCCGCTCCTCACACTAGCCCTGAGTTGCGTGTCTCCAGTCTGGCGTCTCCAAAGCCAGCACCACGCACCAGGCCTCCAGTGCGTCAGCCCAGTCTAGTACGTCCTGTTCCCGCTCCTCGCACTAGCCTTGGGGTGCGTGTCACCAGTCTGGTACCTCCACTACCAGCCCCACGCACCAGGCCTCCAGTGCGTCAGCCCAGTCCAGCTCGTCCTGCTCCTGCTCCTCGCACTAGCCCTGTGTTTCGTGTCCTTAGTCTGGCACGTCCTAAGCCAGCCCCATGCATCAGGCCTTCAGTGCGCAGTCCCCGTCCAGAGCTTCCGACGACAGTGCCTCGTCCAGAGCTTCCGGCGACAGTGCCCCGTCCAGAGTGTACGGCCCACAGTCCGGAGTCAGCAGAGACGGCCCACAGTCCGGAGCCGAGAGAGACGGCCCTACAGTCCGGAGCCGAGAGAGACGGCCCTACAGTCCGGAGCCGAGAGAGACGGCCCTACAGTCCGGAGCCGAGAGAGACGGCCCTACAGTCCGGAGCCGAGAGAGACGGCCCTACAGTCCGGAGCCGAGAGAGACGGCCCTACAGTCCGGAGCCGAGAGAGACGGCCCTACAGTCCGGAGCCGAGAGAGACGGCCCTACAGTCCAGAATCGGCGCAGCGAGAGTCACCCTACAGTCTGGAATTGGCGCAGCAAGAGTCGCCCTACAGTCCGGAATCGGCGCAGCGAGAGTCGCCCTACAGTCCGGAATCGGCGCAGCGAGAGTCGCCCTACAGTCCAGAATCGGCGCAGCGAGAGTCGCCCTACAGTCCGGAATCGGCGCAGCCAGAGACGCACTTCAGCCCGAGGTCTACAGCGACGCGCTTCAGCCGAGGTCTACAGCGAAGCCCTTCAGCCCGAGGTCTACAGCGACGCGCTTCAGCCTGAGGTATTCAGCGGGGGTGGACAGGTTAGGTGGGGGACTAAGGCCAGAGCCTGAGCCACCTCCACAGTAGGAGGATTGGGGAGGGGGGTGTAGCATGGGAACCGTCGGTGACGGTAGCCACCCTCCCTTCCCTCCCTTTAGTTAGGGGGGTTTATTTTTGTGTTTATTTTTTGTGTGAGGTGCATCCAGGGTCTGCACCTTTGGGGGGGGGGGGGGGGGGGGGGGTACTGTCACGTCCTGACCAGTAAAGGGGTTATTATAGTTTGGTCAGGATGTGGCAGGGGGTATTTGTTTAGAGTGTTTCGGGGTTTGTTGGGCTATGTGTTTATGTAGAGGGGTGTTTGTTTAGAGTGTTCCGGGGTTTTTAGTTATGTTCTATGTTAGTATTTTTCTATGTTCTGGTCTAGTCTTTCTAGTTCTATGTTTAGGGTTATTGGTTTGAGCTTCAATTGGAGGCAGCTGTTCTTTGTTGCCTCTGATTGAAGGTCCTATATAGAGGGGTGTTTTTTGTAATGGGTTTTGTGGGAAGTTGTTTTTGCACTGCTGTGTTTAGCCTGCAATACTGTGCATCCGTTCGTTTCTTGTTTTGTTATTTAAGTGTTCAATAAAAGTTAAAATGAGCACTCAACCCGCTGCGCCTTGGTCTACTACATACGACGACCGTTACAATATTTCGATTTTTTTCAAGTCGGATGCCATTTTAATCATGAGAATCTCCTCTTTCTAATTATGTAAGCCTGGGCAGCTAGCTTGGTTGTCATCAAATGCTAGCAACAAAATACTTTTTGCCCTTGGAACGCTGAGCTCTCCCCATTGTTTTCCTATGGAGAGACATGCCGGTCTAGTTCGCCAAATATCTCACTGTGTATATTTTGATTCGGGTGTATATTTTGAGTCGGGCACCATTTTAAATCAGGAGAATCTCCTATTTGTAATTATGTAAGTCTGAGCAGCAAGCTCATTTGTCATGGATCGCTAGACCAGAAATAGCATGAAGTTTTAATTTTTTCCCTACTTTCTCATTATGCAGACATAAGCACAGTTGATACCATTGAGGTGCGGATGTTTACTTTCTACACAAGTTGTTTTTTTCCAGTTTCGTCCGACGAACAGATTGTAGTGGTAAAATAAAAAGGGATACATTTTTTTGTGTCATTTAGGCAAAATGGAATTCTAAGCATCACTCCAGTTAAAACTCTGCAAACGTTCGATTCCATTCATTTGTTATTTTTTGACTCGTTTTATTGTCCAGCCTATAGATAGCCAGAGCGAATTTACAAAAGCACCCGAATGTCCATTGACAACACACAACGACTATACCATTAAGCTAAGCTAAGAATGACTGGAATAATCAGGTCAGTAAACGTTGGGTAGTTAGATAGCCTATAGTTAATATACTGGCAAGTTTGATGTATAACTACTAACGTTAGGTAGCTAGCTAACATACGGGTACATACTGCTGTAATGATATGCTATGTGGTTCGTAAGGACAGCGTAGCTAACAAATTGTCAGCCAACATAATGTGTAAGGTAACTTATTTGAAAAGTCATTACTTTATTACATTGAGTAGCAAGCTACCCCTTGGTCGTTAGGGCAAATCTGGTCAGTGATAGGAGAGGGGTTTTCCACACCTAGCTCGGCAATTACACTATTCATTAGTATAGGTTGAATAGTCTATTGTTCAGCTATTAGCCCCCCTCCCCAACTTGCACCAAATTGTTGTTGTTCCCATCTCGTTCCCTTCCCTCTTCCATGTTCTCTCTCTATCCATCTGTCTCTCGTCTGCAGGTATTTTTGATGTGAGAGGGGAAGCCAGTCCCGTCATTGCCACCTCACCCACTCTTAAGATAACCGTCGGGCCAACTGGGGGCCCATTGCTGGTAAGGAGACAACGCAATTGTGATGAACAGAGATTATTAGGGTAGCACTGTCATTCATGAATCATATGCTGTCTGCCGCTGTTCTTACCTCTTTCCCTTTCTGCCTTCTACACCTCTCCCCCCACCTCGTCTTTCTTCCTCGTTTTATAATGCACACCATATGTGCATTGAAGTACAGATTGAACTTGTATTTATAATATAATATTACAATTATAATTATAAAGCATATATTATGTATTTATAACACCTTGATAATGAACTGGTTGAAGTTAAGTATCTCATTGAAATACTATCCTGTGTCCTCAGATTAATGCAGATGAAGGGAGTTGGATATGCATTGTTATTTTATATATATATATATATATGTGAATTAAAAATCAATCATGTTTCTAGTCAATTGCATAGTTACAATGTGTAATCATTGATGTCCCAGGAGCAGGAGTGGTAAACACTGTTGAAGTGTATAATTGTAATACATACATGCAGACACAGCATCATTCAAATAATGGAGTTTGATATGACTGAAAATGAATGTCTCAGAGATTCATACCTGAACCGCACTTTTATTTGCCAAGGAAGAGTACATGATCAGTGAATATGTTCAATGTACAGGCTACAATGTGGGAATCTCATGCGTGGTAATAACTACAATACATGTATATAGGACTTGCATCCTTGGCACAATCAAGTTATTATAGGCTTTATTAATGCCATTCAGACTTGAAGTTGATACTACAACTATGATAGCTGAAGTTCATAGGTTCTGAACTAATATTCATACCAATCTAACGTTTTAGGGTCCATAAACAAATGGGCTATATACTGTAGCGAGCTACACATCCAGTTATTTTTATCCTTCACTACACAATAAGCAAGTAAATAGTTAGCTAGCTATGTTACTTCAGCTGCATTGAAAGGCAAGCTTACACAATTGTACATTCAATTTGCAGTAAATGCTTTAGCGAGCTAGATTCTTTACATCCACTGTTTCACAAGACGACAGCCTCGTTTGCTGGTTTTCTCAGGAGTCCCTAAACCATTAAACAACACGAATTACAAATTAATTATCCTGTCATAGCTAGTCAGATAACTTGCTAAATAGCGATTTTCGTAAATTAACTTTATGACAAAAAAGTATGCACAAACGTTTGTCTCTACATTAACTAACATATTCCTCTCAATTGTACATTGTTTTGCTTGTTATGACGTTATAACTACTGACATTTAGTTCCACAGTAATGTTGTCAGCCATCTTTGTTGAAGAACGCCACCAGGGACCGGTGGCTCGCATCAAAATTTGTCATTGGAACCACTCGATATGATTGGTCATATAAAAACCTTGGGACCCAAATGCATAATGAGTGCTCTAACTCCCCCTTGTGATGGTCTGGAGCAATGAAGCCGTGATCCTGGATACCTCTAAGTCCCACGGTGTAAGCTCGCAATTTTTAAAGGAGGAACCACTGTAGGGTACGTACTATTTTTAGATTATAATTAAAATATATCAAGACAATAGAATGGCCCGCCATGTTCTTCATTCACAATCGATGATCACATAATTATGCATCGTTCGCTTCCCCACACTCATTAACCCATTCTCCCCCTTTCTCTCTCATCATACTTTACTTCATTTATGTAATCTGATGTTACAATATACACTACCGTTCAAAAGTTTGGGGTCACTTAGAAATGTCCTTGTTTTTGAAAGAAAAGCACATTTTTTTGTCCATTAAAATAACATCATTATTGATTAGAAATACAGTGTAGACATTGTTAATGTTGTAAATGACAATTGTAGCTGGAAACGGCAGATTCTTTATGGAATATCTACATAGGCGTACAGAGGCCTATTATCAGCAACCATCACTCCATTCCAATGGCACATTGTGTTAGCTAATCCAAGTGTATTGTTTTAAAAGGCTAATTGAGCATTAGAAAACCCTTTTGCAATTATGTTAGACAGCTGATAACTGTTGTCCTGATTAAATAAGCAATACTGGCCTTCTTTAGACTAGTTGAGTATCTGGAGCATCAGCATTTGTGGGTTCGATTACAGGCTCAAAATGGCCAGAAACAATGACCTTTCTTCTGAAACTCGTCAGTCTAATCTTGTTCTGAGAAATGAAGGCTAGTCCATGCAAAAAATTGCCAAGAAACTGAAGATCTCGTACAACGCTGTGTACTACTCCCTTCACAGAACAGCGCAAGCTGGCGCTAACCAGAATAGAAAGAGTGGGAGGCCCCGGTGCACAACTGAGCAAGAGGACAAGTACATTAGAGGGTCTAGTTTGAGAAACAGATGCCTCACAAGTCCTCAACTGGCAGCTTCATTAAATAGTACCCGCAAAACACCAGTCTCAACGTCAACAGCAAAGAGGCGACTCCTGGATGCACTCCGATAACACACCAGAGTTGCCTCTTAAAATATATATATATATGCATTTCTTTTTATTTATCATCTTTGAAATGCAAGAGAAAGGCCACAATGTATTATTCCAGTTTAGGCGCAATTTAGATTTTGGCCACTAGATGGCAACAGTGTATGTGCAAAGTTTAAGACTGATCCAATGAACCATTGTATTTCTGTTCAAACTGTTGTATCAAGTTGTAACGTCTTGTCTGTGGTGTGGCGGAAAGAACACTGTGTGGTAATTTTAATGGAACCACCCGTACAAAATAAAAGGTCTCCCAACAACAGGGAAAAATACAATGGACAAGCACAGTCAACAAACGCAGTTGACATACAGAAAAACAATCCCGCACAATAGGGTGCGGGCCAGCTGAACTAAATAGCCCTCTTAATTACCTAACTCAGGGCAGGTGAGAAAACATAAAAAAAGGGAAAAACAAAAAGGGAATCGGTGGTAGCTAATAGGCCGGTGACGACGACTGCCGAGCGCCACCCGAGCAGGAGGGGGCGCCACCGTCGGTAGGAATCGTGACAGTACCCCCCTCCTGACGCGCGGCCCCTGCAGCGCGCCGACACCGGCCTCGAGGCCGACCCGGAGGACGAGGCGCAGGGCGATCCGGACGGAGGCGGTGGAACTCCTTCAACATGGATGGGTCCAAGACGTCCTCCGCCGGCACCCAGCACCTCTCCTCCGGACCGTACCCCTCCCAGTCCACAAGGTACTGCAGGCCCCCCGCCCGGCGTCTCGAGTCCAGAATGGCCCTTACGCTGTACGCCGGGGACCCCCCGATGTCCAGGGGGGGTGGAGGGACCTCCGGCACCTCATCTTCTTGTAGGGGACCAGCCACCACCGGCCTGAGGAGAGACACATGAAACGAGGGGTTAATACGGTAATAGGAAGGGAGTTGCAACCGATAACACACCTCGTTTATCCTCCTCAGGACTTTGAAGGGCCCCACACACTGCGGCCCCAGCTTCCGGCAGGGCACGCGGAGAGACAGGTTCCGGGTCGAGAGCCAGACCCTGTCACCCGGTGCGAACACCGGCGCCTCACTGTGGTGGCGGTCAGCACTCCTTTTCTGCCTAGCACTGGCCTCCTTCAGTGAGTCCTGTACTGCTTTCCAGGTCTCCTTGGAGTGCTGAACCCAGTCCTCCACCGCAGGAGCCTCGGTCTGGCTCTGGTGCCATGGGGCCAGGACCGGCTGGTACCCTAGCACACACTGGAAGGGTGACATGTTAGTAGAGGAGTGGCGAAGTGAGTTCTGGGCTAACTCTGCCCAAGGAATATACCTCGCCCACTCCCCTGGCCGGTCCCGGCAATACGACCTCAGGAACCTGCCCACCTCCTGGTTTACCCTCTCCGCCTGCCCATTGCTCTCGGGGTGATAACCGGAGGTTAAACTGACCGAGACCCCCAGCCGCTCCATAAACGCCTTCCAGACCCTGGATGTGAACTGGGAACCCCGATCAGAGACAATATCCTCCGGCACCCCGTAGTGCCGGAAGACATGGGTAAATAGGGCCTCCGCAGTCTGCAGGGCCGTAGGGAGACCGGGCAAGGGGAGGAGACGGCAGGACTTAGAAAACCGATCCACAACCACCAGAATCGCAGTGTTCCCCTGAGAGGGGGGAAGATCTGTCAGGAAGTCGATAGACAGGTGCGACCATGGCCGTTGCGGAACGGGGAGGGGCTGTAACTTCCCTCTCGGTAAATGCCTAGGAGCCTTACTCTGGGCACAGACCGAACAGGAAGAGACATATGACCTCACGTCCTTAGCCAAGGTGGGCCACCAATACTTCCCCCTTAGACTCCGCCCTGTCCTCTCTACACCAGGATGACCCGCCGCAGGTAGCGTGTGCGCCCACCGAATCAACCGATCGCGAACATCGAGCGGCACATACATGCGCCCCACGGGCACCTGCGCAGGCGCAGGATCCAACACCAGTGCCCGCTCGATGTCCGCGTCCACCTCCCACACCACTGGTGCCACCAGCCTAGACGCTGGAATGATGGGAGTTGGATCGATGGGGCGGTCATCCGTGTCATACAGACGGGACAGCGCGTCGGCTTTAGTATTAAGGGAACCCGCTCTATATGAGATGGTAAACCTAAACCGGGCGAAGAACATGGCCCACCTTGCCTGACGTGGATTCAGTCTCCTCGCTGCCCGGATGTACTCCAGGTTTCGGTGGTCGGTCCAGATGAGAAAGGGGTGCTTAGCCCCCTCAAGCCAGTGTCGCCACACCCTCAAGGCTTTGACTACCGCTAGCAACTCCCTGTCCCCCACATCGTAGTTACGCTCCGCCGAACTGAGCTTCTCTGAGAAGAAAGCGCAGGGGCAGAGTTTCGGTGGCGCACCCGAGCGCTGTGATAGCACGGCACTCACCCCAGCCTCGGATGCGTCCACCTCTACTACGAACGCTAAAGACGGGTCCGGGTGCGCCAACACGGGCGCGTTGGTGAACAGGGTCTTCAACTTCTTGAAGGCTCCGTCCGCCCCCGTCGACCATCTCAAACGCGCCGGCCCCCCCTTCAGCAGTGAGGTAATGGGAGCCGCTACCTGGCCAAACCCCCGGATAAACCTCCGGTAGTAGTTGGCAAAGCCCAAGAACCGCTGCACTTCCTTCACCGTGGTTGGAGTCGGGCCAATTACGCACGGCCTTAACGCGGTCACACTCCATCACCACCCCCGTGGTGGAAATGCGATAACCCAGAAAGGAGACGGCTCGTTTGAAAAACTCACACTTCTCAGCCTTAACGTATAGGTCATGCTCCAGCAGTCTACCAAGCACCCTGCGCACCAGGGACACATGCGCGGAGCGGGTGGCGGAATATATCAGAATGTCATCGATATAGACAATCACGCCCTGCCCGTGCAGGTCCCTGAGAATCTCGTCAACAAAGGATTGAAAGACGGCTGGAGCATTTTTCAACCCATACGGCATGACGAGGTACTCATAATGGCCTGATGTGGTACTAAAGGCGGTTTTCCACTCATCTCCCTTCTTGATACGCACCAGGTTATACGCGCTCCTGAGATCCAATTTTGTGAAGAACTGTGCTCCGTGAAATGATTCCACCGCCGTAGCGATAAGAGGTAGTGGGTAACTAAACCCCACCGTGATCGCGTTTAGACCTCTATAATCAATGCACGGACGCAGACCTCCCTCCTTTTTCTTCACAAAAAAGAAACTCGAGGAAGCGGGTGAGATGGAGGGCCGAATGTACCCCTGTCCCAAGGATTCCGTGACGTATGTCTCCATAGCCGCCGTCTCCTCTTGTGACAAGGGGTACACGTGACTCCTGGGAAGCGCAGCGTTAACCTGGAGATCTATCGCACAATCCCCTTGTCGATGAGGTGGTAATTTAGTCGCTCTCTTTTTACAAAAAGCGATCGCCAAATCGGCGTATTCAGGGGGAATGCGCACGGTGGACACCTGGTCTGGACTCTCCACCGACGTGGCACCTATGGAAACTCCTAGACATTTCCCTGAACACTCCTCCGACCACCCCTGGAGAACCCCCTGTTTCCATGAAATGAGGGGATTGTGACCAGCCAGCCAGGGGACCCCCAGCACCACTGGAAACGCAGGTGAATCAATAAGGAAAAAGTTAATGCTTTCCCTATGATTCCCCAGCGTTACCATGTCCAGCGGCACCGTAGACTCCCTGACTAGCCCTGACCCTAATGGTCGGCTATCTAAGGAGTGCACGGGGAAGGGGGAATCTATCGGCACCCGTGGAATGCCCAGCTTAATGGCAAGTCCACGGTCCATAAAGTTCCCAGCTGCGCCTGAATCGACTAGCGCCCTATGCTGGGAAGAGGGAAAAAATTTAGAAAATGAAACAGGCAAAAACACATGACCAACAGGGGGTTCTGGGCGAATCTGGTGCTGACTCACCTGAGGTGACCGAGAAGTGTTCTGCCTGCCTTCTCGACTCCCAGACTGGCTCCTCCAGCACCGGTCGGCCGTGTGTCCTCTCCGACCACAGCTGGTGCAGGAGGAGCCACCTCCTCCGGTGCCCCTTGGCACGGCCCCCCCTACCTCCATAGGGGTAGGGGCGGGGGTGGAACGGGCAGGACCCTCTCCGAACGCCCGCGGGCAGCCAGCAAATTGTCCAACCGTATGGACATGTCAATGAGTTCGTCCAGGGATAGATTGGTGTCCCTACAGGCCAGCTCCCTGCGGACGTCCGCCCGGAGACTACACCGGTAGTGGTCTATGAGGGCCCTGTCATTCCACCCCGCTCCAGCAGCCAAGGTCCTAAACTCCAGCGCGAAGTCTTGAGCGCTCCTCGTCTCCTGCCTGAGGTGGAACAGCCGTTCACCCGCCGCTTTACCTTCGGGGGGGTGGTCGAAAACAGCCCGAAAGCGGCGGGTGAACTCTGGGTAGTGGTCCCTCGCCGAGTCTGGAGCGTTCCAGACCGCATTAGCCCACTCCAGAGCTCGGCCCGTCAGGCAGGAAACGAGGGCACTTACGCTCTCCTCTCCTGTAGGAGCAGGTCTGACGGTGGCCAGGTACAACTCTAGCTGGAGAAGAAACCCCTTGCACCCAGCCGCCGTCCCATCGTACTCCCTCGGGAGTGCCAGGCGAAGCGCGCCAGAGCCAGACGTCGTAGGAGGAGGAGATGGTTGTATCGGGGGGGGTGTAGGTGGAGAGAGGATACCACTCCTCTCCCATCGTTCCATCCTCTCCATCATCTGGTCCATGGCGGAGCCGATGCGATGCAGGACCGATGTATTGTGCTGGACACGTTCCTCCATTGAGGGTAGTGGAGTGCCCGCTGCTCCCGCTGATTCCATGCTCCTTCTGGTGGTGCGGGATTCTGTAACGTCTTGTCTGTGGTGTGGCGGAAAGAAGCGCAGGAAGCAGCGAACACTGTGTGGTAATTTTAATGGAACCACCCGTACAAAATAAAAGGTCTCCCAACAACAGGGAAAAATACAATGGACAAGCACAGTCAACAAACGCAGTTGACATACAGAAAAACAATCCCGCACAATAGGGTGCGGGCCAGCTGAACTAAATAGCCCTCTTAATTACCTAACTCAGGGCAGGTGAGAAAACATAAAAAAAGGGAAAAACAAAAAGGGAATCGGTGGTAGCTAATAGGCCGGTGACGACGACCGCCGAGCGCCACCCGAGCAGGAGGGGGCGCCACCGTCGGTAGGAATCGTGACACAAGTCTGCCCAAATGTGCCTAATTGGTTTATTGATATATTTTCAAAGTCATTACTGTGCAGTTTCCTCAAACAATAGCATGGTGTTCTTTCACCGTAATAGCTACTGTAAATTGGACAGTGCAGTTAGATTAAATTATTGTTAATCTTTCTCCCCATATCATATATGTCTATGTCCTGGGAAATGTTCTTGATACTTACAACGTCATGCTAATCACATTAGCGCACGTTACCTCAAATGTCCCGTGGGGGACACACCTATCCTGTAGAGGATAATCATCAAAGCCCAACTGGTCAGTTTGTGTTATGAGAACATTTGCCACAACCTAACAAATGTTCTGGGAACTTGCACAGAACCAATTTTGGTTTGCTGGGAAAACATTATTTGTACATTGTGTTATTACATTACCTTGAAACCTAATGAGAACTTCTGTGGAAGCTGTTTCAGATGTGCACAACATTTTCGTGAATGTCGGAACATTCCAACGATATGTCATAAAAAAAACGAGTTGAATGTTAGATAAAACCCTATCTAGAACTTAATGGGAACGTTAGCTAGTGTTCTGGAAATGTTCCTGATCTGCTGGGTCCTCTCCTCCTCCTCCTCCCTCTTGCTCCCTTTTACTACCCCTCTCCCCCCCCGGTGAGGCAAAACACAGTCATAGATCAGCCAGGGGGAGGTAATTAGGACAGATATTTAAGTTGAATAATGCAGACCTGCTGAATTATTGAAGCCACCTAAGGTTTATTAATGAAGTGAAAATCTGTTGAATAGTTTGCTGCGTGTCTCTCTTATTCTCCAGCTAAATCATTCACCAGGACAGAGGAGGCATACAGGAAGAGATAACATTCTCTCCTACCTGTCATCATCAGCAGGCTCATTAAGTAGAGATTAAAACTGGGTGTACTGGGTGCTGTGCTCTGCTCTCACCTCTTAATAGTGCTGAGCGATTAGTGCTTTCTGGGCTAAACATTTTTTTTATGAAAGAGCAACTGAAGTCAATAAACAACTTATTTCATAGAAAATGGTCTATGTGGCATCGATACCAGTCAGAAACATTTATTCTAGTGTCAGAATTAATGCAGGTTAGCATTTTTTGTCATGAATCTTGATCTGGAGGCAGTTCTACAGAGTGGTAACTAGCTGGCACAGCCACAGTCAGAAAATCAGATTTTAGCCCTTACCCTAACCTAGATTTGGAAGTGAGTACATCACGACTTACTTGAGGGTTGGGTATGGATTACTTACATGCACACTTTTGCCAATGATGCACAATTGCCCAGAAACAACACCTTGTGTTCCACCGCCAGATGCCATGTAGAGTTTGTGGACAATGTTGTCAAAACTGCATAAGGGTGCAATGCATGCATATTTAGCTCGGCAAATAGGAGTGAAAATGTGCTTCCATAAAGTTGTTGCAAACGTCCAATGCATTTCAACAATATTGCCAGATAGCCAGGAATGGATTTCAGCTATGGTGAGTACGTTAGCTAAGTAGATAGCTGGTACTAGCTACTTTTGGCTTTACAACATTATTTGACAATGCTAGCAAACCAGGCTAGCTATGAAAGCAGCCAACAAGTGCTCAGCATATGTGGGAACTCCGTCAAGACTGTTGAAAAAGCATTGCAGGTGAAGCTGGTTGAGAGAATGCCAGAGTGTTCAAAGCTGTCATCAAGGCAAAGGGTGGCTACTTTGAAGAATCTCAAATATAAAATATATTTAGATTTGTTTAACCTTTTCATGCATGAGTTCCAAATATCTCTAACGGTCGCCCCAGCGTGAGTCTTTTTATGCACGTGATGTTAGAACGTTCTGTCCATTCCAGAATGTGATTGTTACGCAACAGTACATTTCATCCGCACTGCCTTTAAACCAAGGAAAGCAGCCCGTTTTTATTTATAGAAGGTTTTCAATTTGTCAATTTCAAATTATTTTCTAACAAGTTTTTTATTTTCTAATAACAGTTTGAATTGAGGTGTTGTCACGGTTGTCGTAAGGAGAAGCGGACCAAAGTGCAGCGTGTGTGTCGTTCCACATTTTATTTACACTGTGAAACTATGCAATACATAAATAAACTGAATGACAAAAACATAAACCGTGACGCAGAGTTGAAACATACACTACTCAAAAAACAATCTCCCACAAACCCAGGTGGAAAAAAACCCTACTTAAGTATGATCTCCAATTAGAGACAACGAGGACCAGCTGCCTCTAATTGGAGATCATCCCAAACAAAACCCCAACATAGAAATACAAAACTAGAACCTGACAACATAGAAATAGAAAACATAGACCCCCCCCCCCCCCCCCCGTCACACCCTGACCTACTCTACCATAGAAAATAACATATTTCTATGGTCAGGACGTGACAGGTGTGTTCCGCCTCATTCATTCACAAAGAAAAAGTAATTTTTACTTTTGCTGATCAATTCATTTTTTTTACATTACTGACCCGGACAAAATTCCCCAAGCACTTCCCAATTGTTTGTGCATTTCAAGTCTGCAGACATTTGCTCATCTCACGGCCTGCACACACACACACACACACACACACACACACACGTGTTCACATTTTCGTTACCAATAATAACTTTGGAAATGTGTGCGTTTCTATCCAAGTAAGTGCCTTATTATGTTATAATAGTTTATGCATGTTGTGTTGTCATTTCTACTGTAGTATAATATTTTTGTGTATATTCCTTATAACCACAGACATGCGAGGTAACGTTACTCATTTCATATGAGTAACTCAATGCTTAGGTAGCTAGCTACATTCTTCTATTAGCTCTGGAAAACAATGCTACTTGCGTCAGAGAAGTATTAGCATGTGTTGTATTTTGAAGGTACCCTGGCCTTATGACTCCCAAGCGGCGCAGCTGTCTAAGGTACAGCGTCTCAGTGCTCGAGGCGTCACTACAGACACCCAGGTTCAAATTCAGGCTGTGTTTCTATCGAAGAAAGTGCCTTATTACTTTAATAGTTTCTGCATGTGAACTGTACGTCCAATTACAAAAAATCCCTTATTCAGTAATCATCTCACCTGTTAGTTGGCGGTGAACTATGTGGCCATTGAGGGCTGCTTTGATCAGATGGAAAAAGATCTTATACCACTTGGTCGTTTTCTGAGTGCATCCCACAAAGCTTTTTATCATGTCCGCCATATCCACTGCCCCCATTTTGCGGTTATAGTCAAGCACGCAGTCTGATATGATTTGTCTCTCTCCCGTCAGGTGGTCCACCTTCCCTGTGGCCGACATGGTTGCTGTATGGACAGTGGAGAGGACATGGATGTCTCGTTTGTCATGCCACTTTACTGCCAGCTGTTGACCGTTCCCCTTGAACTCCGCCTCCCCTCTCTGCATCTTCCTGCATCCGAATGCTGGCATCCCCTTCCTGTTTGACCTGACAGTGCCACAGGCCACTGTGCTGTTGGAGAGCAGATGCTGGAAGAGTGTGGGACTGCTGTAACAATTGTCCATATATAAAGTGTGTCCCTTGCTGAGATGAGGAGCAAGCCTGGTCATCACCACAGACCCGGACACCCCAAGCCACTCATACTCATCAATGCATAGGTCCTTGTATGGCACAAATACTCAACCAAATGCTATTGTCAGGCTGGTAAGAACATTTCTTATTTTGTATAACGGGTCATTTATGATGGCAGTAGCATTGTTGACGAAATACAGTCATCGCAGCAGAACTAGGAAGCAGTCTTGGGAAAAGAGGGTGGCAAAGAAGGGAGTTGCAAACATAGGATCTGTGCTCCAGTATTCTCTTAGGGAGTTCTTCTTTACTATCCCCATGAGAAGGACTGTCACCAGGAAGGTATACATTTCACTAATTGTGGTTGTCCTCCCCACTCCTGGCTCTCTCTTCTTCTGTAGCTCCAAGGCATAGCAATTGGTCTCTACTATGTCTCCCACCAGCTCCTCTGTCAGAAACAACTTGAAGCACTCTGCCTCAGATGGAAATGGCAAGGGGCGTTGCACTCCAGACTGGGACTCATCAAAGCAAACAGCAGGGCCAGGAGGGGTGAAATGGCTGGCAGCCTTCCAGCTACCACAGAACTCCTGTACTTCATCCACTGTCGGTCTGCCTCCATCACCACCAGCATCTTCAAAGGGAACTGGGACTTTGTCAGCAGACAAGGGGTCCTCAGATTCAGGGTTCTCGATGGCTGGGGGGCAGCTCCTCACTGTCACTGTCAGAATCTGTTTCCTGCTTTTCATACTCAGACTCACTGTCAGAATTGTAAAAAAAATCTCCAGAATTTCCGCATTTGTGAGTTGTCTCCTTTTGAAAGACATTGCTAATGCTACAGCTTAGCTCACTAGCTACATACATAAACAACAAAACTGAATGGCTCAGAGTGGGAGTGAGAGGTTACATAATTGACTGCCGGCATATGCCATTTGTATCAATAAATCACTATCAGAAAATGTTTTGTGTGGTAATTATTGATATATTTACTGGTTTATTCACGTTTTCAAGTTCCGGTGCTAAATCATGCATTCTGATTCTTGCATAGATTGTAATGGGCACATATTATGTGTGTAAAATACTTTTTTGAAGGTTGTACTGATTATGATGAGCGAAGCTAATTCCAGCTATGTGTGGAGCCATGTTTGTTGACATACAATGCATTCTGGGTTTCACGTAATCGTCTGTCGAAGATGCTATAACAAAATGAGGTGAGTAAGGGTTCACTCATTTTTTGAGAACTTCAGGAAGTGAATTGTGGGATGTGAACGATGGTAGATGACACACCCCTTCAACATGCATACTATAAACAGACCAAACTCATCTTATCTTCTTATCATGTTTGGTTTCTGTGAGGAAAAAAAGCATGATGGCGCGCTGAAACTAATCATCGTTGGATTACTTTCGATTTCTAGAAAGTGTTTTACCTAATTATTTCGATCAATGGTGAGCTCACCTGTGATGTGATTAATTATAAATAGTTATTGCTATTAGCTAATTCATATTGTAGTTTCAGTCAGCCGAGAGTTATAAAAATATGACCGCTTGTGTTGCGTCAATCTTTCCTCAGTTAGGGCTAGGACAAATGTAGCCTACGTTTTTCCGGTTTGGATGATTGTGTTATGCTATAGATAATTCTGTGAATATCTAAACATTGCATCCAAAAATAAACTGCTCACATTCTGGACATAACTTTGTAAGGACTGTGTTTGTGTAAATAGTTTCTGAAAAAGTGTGGCCAGCTCAAATGCTGATTTTTGCGTCATTCGAAACTGGCCATTCTAAATAAGTGTTCTAATCACACGTGTGATCGTACACTTCAGGGACCACTGTAGAACGATCACACCCGTGTGATGTACGTGTGAAAGGATTAACACTTTTTTGGTTACTACATGATTTCATATGTGTTATTTCATAGTTTTAATGTCTTCACTATTATTCTACAAAGTAGAAAATAGTCCAAATAAAGAAAAACCCTTGAATGAGAAGGTGTGTTCAATCTTTTGTCTGGTACTGTATAATATGATGTAGCATGTCAGAGGAAGATGTGCATACTGTAGCTCACATTGGCTGGCAACCTTGCTGACAACAGCTAACTGTAGCCCATTTTCATCTAAGGTCAATACACAGCAGGTATTGGATATTAGATCGCTAGCTAAATAAATGGATGGTACTTGTCTACTATAAATAGGCTCTGGCAGTAAACAACAAATGTGTCAGCAAGCATTCAATGTACAGAGCTGGTTGCATAGTAATGGCATCTGCATCACCGGCCTGAATCTATTCTGTAGTTACGGTCTGTCTATTCGCATATATGTTACTTCCGAACTAAAGACAGTAATTTTTCCTCGCTGTATCAAATCACATTTATTTATCACAGGCTTCGTAAACAACAGGTATAGACTAACAATGAAATGCTTACTTACGGGCCCTTCCCAAAAATGCAGAGAGAAAAAAATTGAAATCATGGAAAAGTAATAGCAAAAGGAATAAATACAAAATGAGTAACGATAACGTGGCTATATACAATGTTACCAGTACCGAATCGATGTGCGGGGGTAGGATGCAGTTGAGGTAGATATGTACAGTACCAGTCAAAACACCTACTCATTCCAAGATTTGTATATATTTTGACTATTTTCTATGTTGTAGAATAATAGTGAAGACATCAAAACTAGGAAATAGCATATATGGAATCATGTAGTAAACAGAAAAGGGTTAAACATATCAAAATATATTTATATTTGAGATTCTTCAAAGTAGCCACCTTTTGCCTTTGTAAACTCTTGGCATTTTCTCAACCAGCTTCATGAGGTAGTCACCTGGAATGCATTTCAATTAACAGGTGTGCCTTGTGTTGTAACTTGTCTTTAACATTAATCTGAAGACTGTTATTTTTCTAATTAACGAACTATTAAATTAATCATGTAACAATTAACTCATCATGTAACAATTAACCACGAGAGCGGTTCTTTAAAGAGTTACCATCTGCCGAATTAACCTGTTAGGGCTAGGGGGCAGCATTGACACGGCTGGATAAAAAACATACCCGATTTAATCTGGTTACCACTCCTACTCAGTAACTAGAATATGCATATACTTATTACATATGGATAGAAAACACCCTAAATTTTCTAAAACTGTTTGAATGGTGTCTGTGAGTATAACAGAACTCAAATGGCAGGTCAAAACCTGAGAGATTCCTTTACAGGAAGTGGCCTGTCTGACCATTTCTGGAACTTCTTTGCCATCTCTATCATTTACTAAGGATCTCTGCTCTAACGTGACACTTCCCACGTCGTCCATAGGCTCTCATAGCCCGGGAAAAAAGAGAATGTCGTCATTCCAGCCCCAGGCTGAAACACATTATCGCCTTTCTCAAGTGGCCCATCAAGAGACACTAGCTTATGCGCGTGACCCCGACCGCCCCCGCCTTTGGGATTTTTTCCTCTGTTTGCCGAAAAGGAGATTCCCTGTCGGAATTTTACCGCTTTTCTACGAGAAAAATGACGTAAAAATTGATTTTAAACAGCGGTTGACATGCTTCGACGTACGGCAATTGAATACTTTGAATTTTATTGTCAGGAATTGCGCCAAGCGCGCGACACTTCTTTACTATTTCGGATAGTGTCTGGAACGCACGAACAAAACGCCGCTATTCGGATATAACGATGGATTATTTTGGACCAAACCAACATTTGTTATTGAAGTAGACGTCCTGGGTGTGCATTCTGACGAAGACAACAAAAGGTAATGACATTTTTATAATAGTAAATATGATTATGGTGAGTGCTAAACTTGCCGGATGTCTAAATAGCGAGCCCGTGATGCCTGGGCTATATACTTAGAATATTGCAAAATGTGCTTTCACCAAAAAGCTATTTTAAAATCGGACATATCGAGTGCATAGAGGAGGTCTGTATCTATAATTCTTAAAATAATTGTTATGCTTTTTGTGAACGTTTATCGTGAGTAATTTAGTAAAATGTTAGCGAATTCCCCGTAAGTTTGCGGGGGGTATGCTAGTTCTGAACGTCACATGCTAATGTAAAAAGCTGGTTTTTGATATAAATATGAACTTGATTGAACAAAACATGCATGTATTGTATAACATAATGTCCTAGGGTTGTCATCTGATGAAGATCATCAAAGGTGAGTGCTGCATTTAGCTGTCTTCTGGGTTTTGGTGACATTATATGCTGGCTTGAAAAATGGGTGTCTGATTATTTCTGGCTTGGTACTCTGCTGACATAATCTAATGTTTTGCTTTCGTTGTAAAGCCTTTTTGAAATCGGACAGTGTGGTTAGATTAACGAGAGTCTTATCTTTAAATGGCTGTAAAATAGTCATATGTTTGAGAAATTGAAGTAATAGGATTTTGAAGATTTTGAAAATCGCGCCACAGGCTGGCAGTGGATGTTACGTAGGTGGGACGAATTCGTCCCGCCGGTCCCATAGAGGTTAAACTCTAAATGGTCTTTACTTATCACATCTATAACAGTCAACTTATTAATCATAACCTTGTATCATATCATCATTCTGAACAGTCATTATCTCCTTGCATCTGCAAAAACCCGAGCCTTACTTATGAGTCAGTAATACACAAATTGGTTTAATTATTTATTTACGAGCTAATTAAATGGGAACCTAGGATAAACATACTGAAGAGTGGTTATTGACTGGAGATGTAATACGCTGAAAACAAGATTCCATAACAGAATGACAACAACATTGATGCGTGTTAACCTGTTTGGGCTAGGGGGCAGTATTGAGAATTTTGGAAAAAATATGTGCCCATTTTTAACTGCCTCCTACACCAACTCAGAAGCTAGAATATGCATATTATTGTTCAGGTTTGGATAGAAAACACCCTAAAGTTTCTAAAACTGTTTGAATGGTGTCTGTGAGTATAACAGAACTCCTATGGCAGGCAAAAACCTGACAAGGTTTCATGCAGGAAGTGGCCTGTCTGACAAGGAGTCGTGCGTCTTGCATCTGTTTATTGAAGAGTAAGGATCTTAGCTGTAACGTGACAATTCCCAGGGCTCCAATAGGCTCTCAGAACCCGGGAAAAACCAGAACGATGACGAGGCAGCCTCTGGCTGAAACAGATTATCGCCTTATCCAAGTGGCCGATCAGAGGACCATTGAATGAGGCGCGTGCACAATTCGCCCCCGTGGAGAAATTTCATTCGGCTGTTTAGCTTATTGCAGATTCCCGGTCGGAATATTATCGCTTTTCTACGAGATAAATGGCATAAAAATTGGTTTTAAACAGCGGTTGACATGCTTCGAAGTACGGTAATGGAATATTTAGACATTTTTTGTCACGCAATGCGCCATGCGCACGACCGTTATTTACCATTCGTATAGTGTCTAGAACGCACAAACAGAACAGAGGATATTTGGATATAACGATGGATTATTTGGGACCAAACCTACATTTGTTATTGAAGTAGAAGTCCTGGGAGTGCATTCTGACGAAGAACAGGAAAGGTAAGAACATTTTTCTTATAGGAAATAGGATTTTGGTGAAGGCTAATCTTGCCGGGTGTCTAAATAGCTAGCCGTGATGGCTGGGCTATGTACTTAGAATATTGCAAAATGTGCTTCATCCGAAAAGCTATTTTAAAATCGGACATATCGAGTGCATAGAGGAGTAATGTATCTATAATTCTTAAAATAATTGTTATGCTTTTTGTGAACGTTTATCGTGAGTAATTTAGCAAACTGTTAGTAAATTCCCCGGAAGTTGCAGGGGGTATGCTTTTTCTGAACGTCACATGCTAATGTAAAAAGCTGTTTTTTTATATAAATATGAACTTGATTGAACAGACATGCATGTATTGTATAACATAATGTCCTAGGTGTGTCATCTGATGAAGATCATAAAAGGTTAGTGCTGCATTTAGCTGTGGTTTGGGTTTTTGTGACATTATATGCTAGCTTGAAAAATGGGTGTCTGATTATTTCTGGCTGGGCACTCTCCTGACATAATCTAATGTTTTGCTTTCGTTGTAAAGCCTTTTTGAAATCGGACAGTGTGGTTAGATTAAGGAGAGTCTTGTCTTTAAATAGCTGTAAAATAGTCATATGTTTGAGAAATTGAAGTAATAGTATTTCAAACGATTCAAAAATCGCGCCACTGAATTCAGGTGGCTGTTACGTAGGTGGGACGAATTCGTCACGCCTTGCCCATAGAGGTTAACCTCTAATCAGCCATACCAAGTTACAGTACTTCCTTTACAACATTTTTAATGACATCACAAAATAACAAACAAAATGACAGTGTTCTATAGATCACCTCTGACCATTACCAACGTTCTGTGTTAGAAATATTGTTCCAGTATTTGCTTTTGAATGTGTTATAGGTTTCAGCGGGAAAAAGTCTGTTGAAACAAAGTGAGAGGGCGTCTGATGCAAGTTATTCATTGCAAACCTGATCTGACCTATTTGGATTCTCGTGGACAATCATGACACTTTTTAAAACCTCTTGGGGCTAGGGGGCAGTATTGAGAATTTTGAAAAAAATATGTGCCCATATATAACTGCCTCCTACACCAACTCAGAAGCTAGGATATTCATATTATTAACAGATTTGGATAGAAAACACTCTGAATTTACTAAAACTGTTTGAATGGTGTCTGTAAGTATAACAGAACTCGTATGGCAGTCAAAACCCTGAGACAAATTCTAACAGGAAGTGGATATCTGATGTGTTGAATTACTTTTAAGCCTATGCCATTGAAACACACAGGGACTTATTAATCATTGAGCACTTCCTACACCATCCACTAGATGTCAACAATCTTTACAAAGTGGTTTGAGTCTTCTACTGTGAAAACTGACCGAACAAGAGGCTTGGAATGTTGGTCATAAGCGGATGGCCTATACTACTCTGGCGCGTGAGTGCATGTTTGGGTACTCTCATTCCAATACGTTTTAAAAGAGAATGCAATCGTCCGCCTTGAATATTATTGAAGTTCTGATTGAAAAAGGCCCTAATGATTTATGCTATACAACGTTTGAACAAACGTAAAAAAAATGAAGTCACTCTTTGGTGAAGACAAGTCCGGCGGGCGACGTTCATGTTTTTGAGTAGCCTACAGGACGCGCTAACAACACGGAGCTTTTTGGACATAAATTATGAGCTTTTTCGAACAAAACTACATTTGTTATGGACCTGGGATTCAAGGAAGTGCCTTCTGATGAAGATAATCAAAGGTAAGGGAATATTTACATAGTATTTTTGATTTTAGATCTCTCCAACATGGCGCCTAGTCTGTATCGCCAAGCCTATTTTTCTGAGCACAGCACCTCGTTTATTGCAAAGTGTGATTTCCCAGTAAAGTTATTTTTAAATCTGGCAATGCGGTTGCGTTCACGAGATGTTAATCTATAATTCTTTGAAAGACAATATAATATTTTACCAATGGTTTTGAATAGTAATTATTTAATTTGTTGTGTTGATTGACTGGCGGTATTGGAGGGAAAAAATATTTTCTCAACATCAACACCATTGTAAAATGCTGTTTTTGGATATAAATATGAACTTGATAGAACAGAAAATGCATGTATTGTCTAACATAATGTCCTAGGAGTGTCATCTGATGAAGATTGTCAAAGGTTAGTGCATAATTTTAGCTGGTTTTCTGCTTTTGGTGACGCCTGTCTTTGCTTTGACAAAACATTACACACGGCTATTTTCAATGTACTGTCCTAACATAATCTAACTTTATGCTTTCGCCGTAAAGCCTTTTTGAAATCGGACAACGTGGTTAGATTAAGGAGATGTTTATCTTTCAAAGGGTGTAAGATAGTTGTATGTTTGAGAAATTTGAATTATGACATTTAATTGTTTTCAAATTTGGAGCCTTTGATATTTCACCTGCTGTTGATAGGGTGTACCAGGGGTGGGACGCTTGCCCATAGAAGTTAAAAGTTCCTTTGTGGAATTTCTTTCCTTCTTAACGCATTTGAGCCAATCAGTTGTGTTGTAAAAAGGTAGGGTTGGTATACAGAAGATAGTCCTATTTGGTAAAAGACCAAGTACATACAGTGGCTTGCGTAAAAGTGGTTCTGGCTGTAAGCCCCTTGGCATTTTTCCTATTTTGTTGCCTTACAACCTGGAATAGATTTTCTGGGGGTTTGTATCATTTGATTTACACAACATGCCTACCACTTTGAACAAACAAGAAATAAGACAAAAAAAACAGAACTTGAGCATGCATAACTATTCACCTCCCAAAAGTCAATACTTTATAGAGCCATCTTTTGCAGCAATTACAGCTGCAAGTCTCTTGGGGTATGTCTCTATAAGCTTGGCACATCTAGCCACTGAGATTTTTGCCTATTCTCCAAGGCAAAACTGCTTGAGCTCCTTCAAGATGGATGGGTTCCACTGGTGGACAGCAATCTTTAAGTCAGATTCTCAATTGGATTGAGGTCTGAGCTTTGACTTGACCATTCCAAGACATTTAAATGGTTCCCCCTAAACCACTCGAGTGTTGCTTTAGCAGTATGCTTAGGGTCATTGTCCTCCTGGAAGATGAACCTCCTTCCCAGTCTCAAATCTCTGGAAGACTGAAACAGGTTTCCCTCAAGAATTCCCCTTCATTTTGCGCCATCCATCATTCCTTCAATTCTGACCAGCTATCCAGTCACTGCCGATGAAAAACATCCCCCCAGCATGATGCTGCCACCATCATGCTTGACTGTGGGGATGGTGCTCTCGGGGTGATGTGAGGTGTTGGGTTTGCGCCAGACAAAGCATTTTCCTTGATGACCAAAAAGCTCCATTTTAGTCTCATCTGACCAGAGTACCTTCTTCCATATTTTTGGGGAGTCTCCCAGATGTAAACACCAAACGTGTTTGCTTATTTTTTTCTATTAGCAATGAATTTTTTCTGGCCACTCTTCCATAAAGCCCAGCTCTGTGGAGTGTACGGCTTAAAGTGGTCCTATAGACAGACACTACAATCTCCGCTGTGGAGCTTTGCAGCTCCTTCAGGGTTATCTTTGGTCTCTTTGTTGCCTTTCTGATTAATGCCCTCCTTGCCTGGTCTGTGAATTTTGGTGGGCAGTCCTCTCTTGTCAGGTTTGTTGTGGTGCCATATTCTTTCCATTTTTAATCATGGATTTAATGGTGTTCTGTGGGATGTTCAAAGTTTCTGATATTTTTTTATATCCCAACTCTGATCTGTACTTCTCCACAACTTTGTCCCTGAGCTGTTTGGAGAGCTCCTTGGTCTTCATGGTGCCGCTTGCTTGGTTGTGTCCCTTGCGTAGTGGTGTTGCAGACTCTGTGGCCTTTAAGAACAGGGATGAGATCATGTGACAGATCATGTGACATTTAAATAAAGTCCACCTGTGTGCAATCTAAGAAATTATTTGACTTCTGAAGGTAATTGGTAGCACAAGATCTAATTTAGTGGCTTCACATCAAAGGGGGTGAATACATATGCACACACCACTTTTCCTTTTTTTAATTTCACTTCAACAATTTAGACTATTTTGTGTATGTCCATTACATGAAATCTAAATAAAAATCATTTTAACCTCTTGGGGCTAGGTGGGACGCTAGCGTGCCACCCGTGGTGCACTCCATCAACAGCAGGTGCATTTCAAGAGCGGCAAATTTGAATCCAAATAAATGTCAAAATTCAAATTTTTCAAAAATACAACTATGTTACACCATTTGAAAGATAAACATCTCCTTAATCTAACCACGTTTTACGATTTCAAAAAGGTTTTACGGCGAAAGCATAAATTTAGAGTATGTTAGGACAGTACATTTACAAGAGTTGTGTGTAATGTTTTGTCAAGTCAAAGACAGGGTCACCAAAACCATAAAACCAGCTAAAATGATGCACTAACCTTTTACAATCTCCATCAGATGACACTCCTAGGACATTATGTTAGACAATGCATGCATTTTTAGTTCTATCAAGTTCATATTTATATACAAAAACAGCGTTTTACTATGGCATTGATGTTGAGGAAATCGTTTCCCTCCAATAACCGGCAGTCAAGTCAGCGTCAGAAATTAAATAATTAAAATTAGAAAACATTGGTAAAATATTATATTGTCATTTAAAGAATTATAGATTTACATCTCTTGAACGCAATCAACTTGCCAGATTTAAAAATAACCTTACTGGGAAATCACACTTTGCAATAATCTGAGCACTGCGCCCAGAAAAATACGCGTTGCGATACAGACTAGACGTCATGTTGGGGAGATCTAAAATCGAAAATACTATGTAAATAATCCATTACCTTTGATTCTCTTCATCAGATGTCACTTCCAGGTATCACAGGTCCATAACGAATGTAGTTTTGTTCAAAAAAGCTCATCATTTATGTCCAAAAATCTCCGTCTCGTTAGCACATGATGTAAGCCAGCCGGACTTCTCGTCATGAACGAGGGGAAAAAATATATTTCCGTTCGTTCAAACATGTCAAACGTTGTATAGCATAAATCATTAGGGCCTTTTTTAACCAGAACATGAATAATATTCAAGGTGGACGAATGCATACTCTTTTATAACGTATTGGAACGAGGGTACCCAACATGAACTAGCGCGCCAGGTGTCTAATGGGACATCACCGTTCCATGGCTCTTGTTCGGTCAGATCTCCCTCCAGAAGACTCAAAACACTTTGTAAAGGCTGGTGACATCTAGTGGAAGCAATAGGAAGTGCCAAAATATTCCTAAACCCCTGTGTTTTTCAATGGGATAGGTTTAAAGTCAATACAACACATCAGGTATCCACTTCCTGTCAGAAAATGTCTCAGGGTTTTGCCTGCCAAATGAGTTCTGTTATACTCACAGACACCATTCAAACAGTTTTGGAAACTTTAGAGTGTTTTCTATCCATATATAATAAGTATATGCATATTCTAGTTACTGGGTAGGATTAGTAACCAGATTAAATCGGGTACATTTTTTTTATCCAGACGTGCAAATGCTGCCCCCTAGACCCAACAGGTTAACCTCTATGGGCTAGGTGGGACGCTAGCGTGCCACCCGTGGTGCACTCCATCAACAGCAGGTGCATTTCAAGAGCGGCAAATTTGAATCCAAATAAATGTCAAAATTCAAATTTTTCAAACATACAACTATTTTACACCCTTTGAAAGATAAACATCTCCTTAATCTAACCACGTTTTACGATTTCAAAAAGGTTTTACGGCGAAAGCATAAATTTAGAGTATGTTAGGACAGTACATTTACAAGAGTTGTGTGTAATGTTTTGTCAAGTCAAAGACAGGGTCACCAAAACCATAAAACCAGCTAAAATGATGCACTAACCTTTTACAATCTCCATCAGATGACACTCCTAGGACATTATGTTAGACAATGCATGCATTTTTAGTTCTATCAAGTTCATATTTATATCCAAAAACAGCGTTTTACTATGGCATTGATGTTGAGGAAATCGTTTCCCTCCAATAACCGGCAGTCAAGTCAGCATCACAAATTAAATAATTAAAATTAGAAAACATTGGTAAAATATTATATTGTCATTTAAAGAATTATAGATTTACATCTCTTGAACGCAATCAACTTGCCAGATTTAAAAATAACCTTACTGGGAAATCACACTTTGCAATAATCTGAGCACTGCGCCCAGAAAAATACGCGTTGCGATACAGACTAGACGTCATGTTGGGGAGATCTAAAATCGAAAATACTATGTAAATAATCCATTACCTTTGATTCTCTTCATCAGATGTCACTTCCAGGTATCACAGGTCCATAACGAATGTAGTTTTGTTCAAAAAAGCTCATCATTTATGTCCAAAAATCTCCGTCTTGTTAGCACATGATCTAAGCCAGCCGGACTTCTCGTCATGAACGAGGGGAAAAAATATATTTACGTTCGTTCAAACATGTCAAACGTTGTATAGCATAAATCATTAGGGCCTTTTTTAACCAGAACATGAATAATATTCAATGTGGACGAATGCATACTCTTTTATAACGTATTGGAACGAGGGTACCCAACATGAACTCGCGCGCCAGGTGTCTAATGGGACATCATCGTTCCATGGCTCTTGTTCGGTCAGATCTCCCTCCAGAAGACTCAAAACACTTTGTAAAGGCTGGTGACATCTAGTGGAAGCAATAGGAAGTGCCAAAATATTCCTCAGCCCCTGTGTTTTTCAATGGGATAGGTTTAAAGGTAATACAACACATCAGGTATCCACTTCCTGTCAGAAAATGTCTCAGGGTTTTGCCTGCCAAATGAGTTCTGTTATACTCACAGACACCATTCAAACAGTTTTAGAAACTTTAGAGTGTTTTCTATCCATATATAATAAGTATATGCATATTCTAGTTACTGGGTAGGATTAGTAACCAGATTAAATCGGGTACATTTTTTTTATCCAGACGTGCAAATGCTGCCCCCTAGCCCTAACAGGTTAAATTACAGGTTGTAATGCAACAAAATAGGAAAAATGTCAATGGGGATGAATACTTTTGCAAGCCAATGTATTATGGCAAAAACATCTCAAATAAGCAAAGAGAAATGACAGTCCATCAATACTTTAAGACATGAAGGTCAGTCAATCCGGAACATTTCAAGAACTTGCAGTCGCAAAAACCATCAAGCGCTATGATGAATCTGGCTCTCATGAGGACCGCCACAGGAAAGGAAGACCCAGAGTTTCCTCTGCTGCAGAGGATAAGTTCATTAGAGTTAACTGCACCTCAGATTGCAGCCCAAATAAATTCTTCACAGAGTTCAAGTAACAGACACATATCAACATCAACTGTTCAGGGGAGACTGCATGAATCAGGCCTTCATGGTTGAATTGCTGCAAAGAAACCACTACTAAAGGACACCAATAATAAGAAGAGACTTGCTTGGGCCAAGAAACACAAGCAATGGACATTAGATCGGTGGAAATCTGTCCTTTGGTCTGATGAGTCCATATTTTAGATTTTTGTTTCCAACTGCCGTATCTTTGTGAGACACAGAGTAGGTGAATAAATGATCTCCACATGTGTGGTTCCCTCTGTGAAACATGGAGGAGGAGGTGTGATGGTGTGGGTGTGCTTTGCTGGTGACACTGTCTGTGATTTATTTAGAATTCAAGGCACGCTAAACCAGCATGTCTACCACAGCATTCTGCAGCAATACGCCATCCCATCTGGTTTACACTTATTTATTTATTTTATTTAACCTTTATTTGACCAGGTAGGCAAGTTGAGAACAAGTTCTCATTTACAATTGCGACCTGACCAAGATAAAGCAAAGCAGTTCAACACATACAACAACACAGAGTTACACAAGGAGTAAAACAAACATACAGTCAATAATACAGTAGAAAAATAAGTCCATATACAATGTGAGCAAATGAGATGAGATAAGGGAGGTAAAGGCAAAAAATGGTGGCAAAGTAAATACAATATAGCAAGTAAAACACTGGAATGGTAGATTTGTAGTGGAAGAAAGTGCAAAGTAGAAATATAAATAATGGGGTGCAAAGGAGCAAAATAAATAAATAAATACAGTAGGGGAAGAGGTAGTTGTTTGGGCTATATGATAGATGAGCTATGTACAGGTGCAGTGATCTGTGAGCTGCTCTGACAGCTGGTGCTTAAAGCTAGTGAGGGAGATAAGTGTTTCCAGTTTCAGAGATTTTTGTAGTTCGTTCCAGTCATTGGCAGCAGAGAACTGGAAGGGGAGACGGCCAAAGGAGGAATTGGCTTTGGGGTTGTCCAGAGAGATATATCTGCTGGAGCGCGTGCTACAGGTGGGTGCTGCTATGGTGACCAGTGAGCTGAGATAAGGGGGGACTTTACCGAGCAGGGTCTTGTAGATGACCTGGAGCCAGTGGGTTTGGCGATGAGTATGAAGCAAGGGCCAGTCAACGAGCGCGCACAGGTCGCAGTGGTGAGTAGTATATGGGGCTTTGGTGACAAAACGGATGGCACTGTGATAGACTGCATCCAGTTTATTGAGTAGGGTATTGGAGGCTATTTTGTAAATGACATTGCCGAAGTGGAGGATCGGTAGGATGGTCAGTTTTACGAGGGTATGTTTGGCAGCATGAGTGAAGGATGCTTTGTTGCGAAATAGGAAGCCAATTCTAGATTTAACTTTAGATTGGAGATGTTTGATGTGAGTCTGGAAGGAGAGCTTATAGTCTAACCAGACACCTAGGTATTTGTAGTTGTCCACATATTCTAAGTAAGAACCGTCCAGAGTAGTGATGCTGGACGGGCAGGCAGGTGTGTGCAGCGATTGGTTGAAGAGCATGCATTTAGTTTTACTTGTATTTAAGAGCAGTTGGAGGCTATGGAAGGAGAGTTGTATGGCATTGAACCTCGTCTGGAGGGTTGTTAACACAGTGTCCAAAGAAGGGCCAGAAGTATACAGAATGGTGTCGTCTGCGTAGAGGTGGATCAGAGACTCACCAGCAGCAAGAGCGACATCATTGATGTATACAGAGAAAAGAGTTGGCCCAAGAATTGAACCCTGTGGCACCCCCATAGAGACTGCCAGAGGTCAGGACACAGGCCCTCCGATTTGACACACTGAACTCTATCAGAGAAGTAGTTGGTGAACCAGGCAAGGCAATCATTAGAGAAAGCAAGGCTATTGAGTCTCCCGATGAGGATGTGGTGATTGACAGAGTCGAAAGCCTTGGCCAGGTCAATGAATACGGCAGCACAGTATTGTTTCTTATCGATGGCGGTTACGATATCGTTTAGGACCTTGAGCGTGGCTGAGGTGCACCCATGACCAGCTCTGAAACCAGATTGCATAGCAGAGAAGGTGCGGTGGGATTCGAAATGGTCGGTAATTTGTTTGTTGAATTGGCTTTCGAAGACCTTAGAAAGGCAGGGTAGGATAGATATAAGTCTATAGCAGTTTGGGTCAAGCGTGCAGCAGCTGCTTTCCAATCTTTTGGAATCTCAGACGACACGAAAGACAGGTTGGACAAGCTCGTAATAGGGGTTGCAACAATTTCGGCAGATAATTTTAGAAAGAAAGGGTCCAGATTGTCTAGCCTGGCTGATTTGTAGGGATCCAGATTTTGCAGCTCTTTCAGAACATCAGCTGACTGGATTTGGGAGAAGGATAAATGGGGAAGGCTTGGGCGAGTAGCTGTGGGGGGGTGCAGTGCTATTGACCGCGGCATGGCCAGCCGTAGAAAAATGCTTATTGAAATTCTCAATTATAGTGGATTTATCGGAGGTGACAGAGTTTCCTATCCTCAGTGCGGTGGGCAGCTGGGAGGAGGTGTTTTTATTCTCCATGGACTTTACAGTGTCCCAGAACTTTTTTGAGTTTGTGTTGCAGGAAGCAAATTTCAGCTTGAAAAAGCTAGCCTTGGCTTTTCTAACTGCCTGTGTATATTGGTTTCTAACTTCCCTGAAAAGTTGCATATCACGGGGGCTGTTCGATGCTAATGCAGAACGCCACAGGATGTTTTTGTGTTGGTTAAGGGCAGTCAGGTCTGGAGAGAACCAAGGGCTATATCTGTTCCTGGTTCTAAATTTCTTGAATGGGGCATGCTTATTTAAGATGGTGAGGAAGGCATTTAAAAAAAATAACCAGGCATCCTCTACTGACGGGATGAGGTCAATATCCTTCCAGGATAACCGGGCCAGGTCGATTAGAAAGACTTGCTCGCTGAAATGTTTCAGGGAGCGTTTGACAGTGATGCGTGGAGGTCGTTTGACCGCTGACCCATTACGGATGCAGGCAATGAGGCAGTGATCGCTGAGATCTTGGTTGAAAAGAGCAGAGGTGTATTTAGAGGGCAAGTTGGTTAGGATGATATCTATGAGGGTGCCCATGTTTATGGCTTTGGGGTGGTACCTGGTAGATTCATTGATAATTTGTGTGAGATTGAGAGCATCAAGCTTAGCATCTCTGGGCTAGGCGGGACAAATTCGTCCCACCTACGTAACAGCCAGTTGAAGCCTGTGGCGCGATTTTCAAAACCTTAAAAATCCTATTACTTCAATTTCTCAAACATATGACTATTTTACAGCTATTTAAAGACAAGACTCTCGTTAATCTAACCACACTGTCCGATTTCAAAAAGGCTTTACAACGAAAGCAAAACATTAGATTATGTCAGCAGAGTACCAAGCCAGAAATAATCAGACACCCATTTTTCAAGCTAGCATATAATGTCACAAAAACCCAGAAGACAGCTAAATGCAGCACAAACCTTTGATGATCTTCATCAGATGACAACCCTAGGACATTATGTTACACAATACATGCATGTTTTGTTCAATCAAGTTCATATTTATATCAAAAACCAGCTTTTTACATTAGCATGTGACGTTCAGAACTAGCATACCCCCCACAAACTTCCGGGGAATTCGCTAACATTTTACTAAATTACTCACGATAAACGTTCACAAAAAGCATAACAATTATTTTAAGAATTATAGATACAGACCTCCTCTATGCACTCGATATGTCCGATTTTAAAATAGGTTTTTGGTGAAAGCACATTTTGCAATATTCTAAGTACATAGCCCAGGCATCACGGGCTAGCTATTTAGACACCCGGCAAGTTTAGCACTCACCATAATCATATTTACTATTATAAAAGTTTGATTACCTTTTGTTGTCTTCGTCAGAATGCACTCCCAGGACTGCTACTTCAATAACAAATGTTGGTTTGGTCCAAAATAATCCATCGTTATATCCGAATAGCGGCGTTTTGTTCGTGCGTTCCAGACACTATCCGAAATGGTAAAGAAGGGTCGCGCGCATGGCGCAATTCGTGACAAAAAAAAATCTAAATATTCCATTACCGTACTTCGAAGCATGTCAACCGCTGTTTAAAATCAATTTTTATGCCATTTTTCTCGTAGAAAAGCGATAATATTCCGACCGGGAATCTCCTTTTCGGCAAACAGAGGAAAAAAATCACAAAGACGGGGGCGGCCAGGTCACGCGCCTAAGCCCAGAGTCCCTTGATCGGCCACTTGAGAAAGGCGATAATGTGTTTCAGCCTGGGGCTGGGATGACGACATTCAGGTTTTTCCCGTGCTCTGAGTGCCTATGGACGACGTAGGAAGTGTCACGTTAGAGCAGAGATCCTTGGTAAAAGATAGAGATGGCAAAGAAGTTCCAGAAATGGTCAGACAGGCCACTTCCTGTAAAGGAATCTCGCAGGTTTTGACCTGCCATTTGAGTTCTGTTATACTCACAGACACCATTCAAACAGTTTTAGAAACTTTAGGGTGTTTTCTATCCATATGTAATAAGTATATGCATATTCTAGTTACTGGGTAGGAGTGGTAACCAGATTAAATCGGGTACGTTTTTTATCCGGCGGTGTAAATACTGCCCCCTAGCCCTAACAGGTTAGATTGTAGGATGGCTGGGGTGTTAAGCATGTTCCAGTTTAGGTCACCTAGCAGCACAAGCTCTGAAGATAGATGGGGGGCAATCAGTTCACATATTGTGTCCAGAGCACAGCTGGGGGCAGAGGGTGGTCTATAGCAGGTGGCAACGGTGAGAGACTTGTTTTTAGAGAGATGGATTTTTAAAAGTAGAAGTTCAAATTCTTTCGGTACAGACCTGGATAGTAGGACAGAACTCTGCAGGCTATCTCTGCAGTAGATTGCATCACCGCCCCCTTTGGCCATTCTATCTTGTCTGAAAATGTTGTAGTTAGGGATAAAGATTTCAGAGTTTTTGGTGGACTTCCTAAGCCAGGATTCAGACACGGCTAGGACATCCGGGTTGGCAGAGTGTGCTAAAGCAGTGAATAAAACAAACTTAGGGAGAAGGCTTCTAATGTTAACATGCATGAAACCAAGGCTATTATGGTTACAGAAGTCATAAAAGAGAGCGCCTGGGGAATAGGAGTGGAGCTAGGCACTGCAGGGCCTGGATTCACCTCTACATCACCAGAGGAACAGAGGAGGAGCAGGATAAAGGTACGGCTAAAAGCTATGAGAATTGGTTGTCTATGACGTCCAGAATAGAGAGTAAAAGGAGCAGGTTTCTGGGAGCGATAAAATAGCTTCAAGGTATAATGTACAGAAAAAGGTATGGTAGGATGTGAATACAGTGGAGGTAGACCTAGGCATTGAGTGATGATGAGAGAGATATTGTCTCTAGAAATATCATTGAAACCAGAAGATGTCATAGCATGTGTAGGTGGTGGAACTGAAAGGTTGGATAAGGTATAATGAGGTTAGAGGGCTAGAGGCTCTACAGTGAAATAAGCCAATAAACACTAACCAGAACAGCAATGGACAAGGCATATTGACATTAGCCCTTTCACGCGTGAGTTCCAAATATCTCTAACGGTTGCCACAGCGTGAGTTTTTTTATGCACGTGATGTTAGAATGTTCTCTCCATTCCAGAATGTGATTGATACGTAACAGTGCATTTAATCCGCGCTGCCCTCAAACCAAAGCACGCAGACTGTTTTTATTTATAGGCTGTTTCAACTTCAATTTCAAATGATTTTCTAACAAGTTTTTATTTTCTAAGAACAGTTTGAATTTAGGTGTGTTCTGCCTCCTCATTCATTCACATAAAAATAGTCATTTTTACTTTTGCGGACAATTAAATTTTTGGGACATTTCTGACCCGGACAAAATTCCCCAAGCACTTTCCAATTGTTTGTGCATTTCAAGTCTGCAGACATTTGCTAATCTCCCATCAGAACAGGATCTGCACACGTGTTCACATTTTCCATCTGTTGCCCTCAGTGTTTTCGTTACTAATAATAACTTTGGAAATGTGTGCGTTTCTATCAAAGTAAGTCCATTATTACGTTGTAATAGTTTATGTATGTCGTTTCTATTGTAGCGTACTGTATGTATGGAGCATAATAGATTTGTGTATATTCTTTATAACCGCGGACACGTGAGGTAACGTTACTCATTTTATAACCTTTATGTTATATTCAATCGTGCTTAGGTAGCTAGCTACATTTTTCTATCAGCTCTGTAAAACAATGCTAATTGCGTCAGAGAAGTATTATCTTGTGTTGTATTTTGAAGCTACATGGCCTTATGACTCCCTAGTGGCGCAGCGGTCAAAGGCACAGCACGGGGTCAAAGGCACAGCGCTAGAGAAGTCACTACAGACTCCCTGGTTCAAATCCATGCTGCGTTTCTAAGTAAGTACGTTATAATAGTTTCCGTATGCCGTAGCGAGCATAATATATACTTCTTATAAGCGAGGGGACGTTACTCATTTTATAACTTTACATTTTAGTCATTTAGCAGACGCTGTTATCCAGAGCGACTTACAGTAGTGAATGAATCCATTTCATACGTTTTTTTTTTTCTTCCGTACTGACCCCCTGTGGGAATCGAACCCACAACCCTGGCGTTGCAAACACCATTGCAAACACCATGCTCTACCAATTGAGCCACAGGGAGGCCCACCTTCATGGTGTTATATTCAATCGTGCTTAGGTAGCTAGCTACATTCTTCTATTACCTCTGTAAAACAATGCTAGTTGCGTCGGAGAAGTATTAGATTGTGTTGTATTTTGAAGCTACATGGCCTTACGACTCCCTAGTGGCGCAGCGGTCAAAGGCACTGCATCTCAGTGCTAGAGGCATCACTACAGACACCCTGGTTCAAATCCAGGCTGTATCACAACTGGCTGTGATTGGGAGTCCCATAGGGCAGCGCACAATTGGCCCAGCGTTGTCCGAGTTTGGCCGGTGTAGGCCATCATAGGTAAATAATAATTTGTTGTTAAATGACTTGCCTAGTTAAATAAAATAAAACATATGACCATTGTTTGTTTATTTGGTCTATTCAGCATAGCTCTGTTCTGCCCTGCCTTGCCCCTTTGTGGAGCTCAAAAGTTAGTTTCTTACTGTTATAACTCAAATCTGTGATTTTGTCAATGCAATAAACTATTTTTATAGCTGTGTTTATTACGTTATTTGTAATATTGTTTTATTGCTATATCCTTATATTGTATTCTAATTAATAATTCCTCTATATTCTGTACTTTCAGAAACCACAAACAGTATTTGCCATTATCATAACTGGAACTGGACATCTTTCGAGCTGAAGATTGAGGACAGCTTTTGTATGCTTAACGTTCTCTCCTTAACAGTTTTACTGGATGGAAACACAGCAAGAAAACACATAGGCCAATATGTAATAGTCGTCTATTTTATTGAAGTATTGGTAGTTGGTTCAACAACAACTTGTTTTACTAGAGGACAAAACATTGAATATGCATAACCCATATTTAATATTCATGCAGTGACTGAACAACAACTGCATTTCCACCCCCACCTCTAAAGGCATAGTATCATGGCAGGTAACCTGTCAAGTCACCTGTCAGGTCAGTCAGTCACTTATTGCTGCAGATGTGCTCAATAATGCTTGAGCATGTGATACTCCTCAAAGCATGGTGAAATGCATAGAGGTGTATCACAAGCTAAACACATGTATTTTGTCATCTTCCTCTGCTTACTTCTCCTGGCGCCAGACAGGCAGACTTTGCAGTGCCTCCGTGTGCGACTACCTTGAGCAGCAGTTTGAGGGACTTTGCAGGGAAAATGCCGTGCAGTGAGGCGTAGGGGATTGTCTACAGCAGGGCGACCCCCAGTGGAGGGGCGCCGAGGGGTGTGGTGCTCCTCCAACAGCTCTCTCATGAGGTTCTCTCTGTATTTTTGGTAGGTAATTACTTTACCTATGAGGGAGTGGGGAGGATGAGGAAAGTTAGAGGATGATGAGGCAGTGGGTAGGTTGGTGAGATATTGTCATTGTAATTGCATAATGGATTTGTATGTGAACTGTACATCCAATTACAAAAATACCTTGTTCAGTAATCATCTCACCTGTTAGTTGGCGGTGAACTATGCTGCCGTTGAGGATAGCAGTGTCGATCAGCTGTAAAAATATCTTCTTATACCACTTGGTCGTTTTCCGAGTGCATACCACAAAGCTGTTTATCATGTCCGCCTTATCCACGGCCCCCATTTTGAGGTTATAGTCTAGCACACAATCTGGTTTTATCTTTCTCTCTCCCGTCAGGTGGTCCACCTTCCCTGTGGCCGACATGGTTGCTGTATGGACAGTGGAGAGGACATGGACGTCTCGTTTGTCATGCCACTTTACTGCCAGCTGTTGACCATTCTCCTGGAACTCCACCTCCCCTCTCTGAATCTTCCTGCATCCGAATGCCGGCATCCCCTTCCTGTTCGACCTGACTGTGCCACAGGCCCCTGTGCTGTTGGAGAGCAGATGCTGGAAGAGTGTGGGACTGCTGTACCAATTGTCCACGTACAAAGTGTGTCCCTTGCCGAGATGAGGAGCCAGCATGGTCATCACCACGGACCCAGACACCCCAAGCCCCTCATAATGTTTGATGTCAGTGGTAGACCCTGTGTACACTATAATATCCAGGACATATCCTGTCTTCACGTCGCACATGACAAAGAACTTGACCCCAAACCTGTGCCTTTTGGAGGGAATATATTGACGGAACGCCAGCCTACCTTTCCATAACATCAGGGACTCATCAATGCATAGGTCCTATTATGGCACAAAGACCCGACCAAATGCTGATGTCAGGCTGATAAGAACAATTCTTATTTTGTATAACGGGTCACTTAGGATGGCAGTAGCATTGTTGACGAAATGCAGGCATCGCAGCAGAATTAGGAAGCGGTCTTGGGAAAAGAGGGTGGCAAAGAAGGGAGTTGCAAACATAGGATCTGTGCTCCAGTAGTCTCTTAGGGAGTTCTTCTTTACTATCCCCATGAGGAGGACTGTCACCAGGAAGGTATACATTTCACTAATTGTGGTTGTTACCCATTTAGCGAGTTTCCCCCTCACTCCTGGCTCTCTCTTCTCCTGTAGCTCCAAGGCATAGCGATTGGTCTCCTGTACCATGTTTCCCACGAGCTCCTCTGTCAGAAACAACTTGAAGCACTCTGCCTCAGTTGGAAATGGCAAGGGGCGTTGCACTCCAGACTCGGACTCATCAAAGCAAACAGCAGGGCCAGGAGGGGTGAAATGACTGGCGGCCTTCCAGCTACCACAGAACTCTTGTACATCATCCACTGTCGGTCTGCCTCCATCACCACCAGCATCTTCAAAGGGACCTGGTACTTCGTCAGTGGACAAGGGATCCTCAGATTCACGGTTCTCAATGGCTACAAGGTTGGGGGGCAGCTCCTCACTGTCACTGTCAGAATCTGATTTCTGACTTTCATACTCAGACTCATTGTCAGAATTTAAAAAATCTCCAGAATTTCCACATTTGTGAGTTGTCTCCTTTTGAAAGACATTGCTAATGCTACAGCTTAGCTCACTAGCTACAGACATAAACAACAACACTGAAAGGCTCAGAGAGAGAGGGTACGTGATTGACTGCCGGCATGCCTCACTTGTATCAATAAATCACTATCAGAAAATGTTTTGTGTGGTAATTATGTGTATTTACTGTTTTATTCACATGTTTTCAATTCTAGGTGACAAATCATGCATTCCGATTCTTGCATAGATTGTAATGGGCACATATTATGTGTGTGAAATACTTATTTGAAGGTTATACTGATTATGATGAGCTAAGCTAATTCCAGCTGTGTAGCGATGTTTGTTGACATACAATGCATTCTGGGTTTCACGTAATCGTCTGACCAAAGATGTTATAACAAAATGAGGTGAGTAAGAGTTCACTCATTTTTTTGAGGACTTCTGGAAATGAATGGTGGGATGTGAACGACGGTAGACACACCCCTTCAACATGCATACTATAAACAGACCTAACTCATCTTGTCTGTTATTATCTTCGGTTTCTGTGAGGAAAAAAATGCATGGCTGCGCGCTGAAACTAATCGTCGGATTACTGTCGATTTCTAGAAAGCGTTTTACCTAATTATTTCGATCAATGGTGAGCTCACCCGTGATGTGATTAATTATACATAGTGATTGCTATTAGCTAATTCACATTGTAGTTTATGTCAGCCGAGAGTTAGAAAATATGACTGCTTGTGTTGGGTCAATCTTTCTTCAGTTAGCGCTAGGACAAATGTAGCCTACATTTTTCCGGTTAGGATGATTGTGTTATGCTATATATACACACACACACACACACACACACACACACTTCTGTGAATATCTGAACATGCATCCAAAAATAAACTGCTCACATTCTGGACATAACTATTTAAGGACTGTGTTTGTGTAAATAGTTTCTGAAAAAAGTGTGGCCAGCTCAAATGCTGATTGTTGCGTCATTCAAAACTGGCCGTTCTAAACGAGCGTTCTAAATGAGTGTTCTAATCACATGGGTGTGATCGTACGCTTCAGGGACCACTGTAGAACGATCACACCCCGTGTGATGGTACATGTGAAAGGGTTACGGAGAGGCATGCTTTGCTGAGTGATCATAAGGGTCCCGTGAGATTCAGACAGCTAGCCGGATCATAGGTAGCAAGCTGGCTGAAGATGGAGGGAGGTCTGTTTTTAGCCACCTCGTGCGTTTCGTCTGTAGATTAGTGGCATTCCGTATGGTAGGGGGGACCAGTCCAATTGGCAAAATAGTTATAGTTATAGTGGCCCAAGAAAATTGTCCGAAAGACCTAATCAGATATCAGCCGATAAGACAGCTAACGATTAGCAGGCCGCAGATGGGCGTTCAGGTTACGTCGTGACGGAGGGGCCTGTTGGATAACTCCCTCGGACAGATAACGTTGGTAGTCCAGTCGTGAAGGCCCGATGGGGCTCCGCATCGGCAGTAAAACGGGTCTGGATAGGTGATTGTAGACCAGGAGTGGCTGATGGAACTCTTCAGCTAACTAGCTCCGTAATAATTGATGTTAGCTCCGGGACCGACGTTAGCCAATAGTCACTCGGGTAGCAGCTAGCTAGCTGCAAGATCCAGGTGTAGATGTCCAGAGCCTGCGTTAGAAATCCGGGGACATGGAGAGAAAATAGGTCCGGTATGCTCTGGTCTGAGTCGCGCTGTACAAAACTGGCGATAGCTTTTCGAGCTAAGGATAGCTGATGACCGCTAACCGTGGCTAGCTGAACTCCAACGTTAGCCAGTGAACTGGCCAACCTCTGGCTAACCTCTGGCTAGCTTCTATTGAGGATTTCAGATTTGAGGTAAATAATACCTTTTTTTGTAATTGGTGAGGCGGGTTGCAGGAGAGTGTTTTGAGGTTGAGTTTTTAGAAAAAATATATATAATATGCGAAGAAAAGATGTAAATATATATATACACACACATGGGACAAGACGAAGGTCAAAGACGTCTAACTGCTACGCCATCTTGGAGAAGTGGGACTTAGTGGGACTATCATTTGCTTTTCAACAGGACAATGACCCAACAGACCTCCAGGCTGTGTAAGTGCTATTTGACCAGGATGGAGAATGATGGAGTGCTGCGTCAGTTGACCTGGCCTCCATAATCACCCAACCTCAACCATATTGAAATGGATTAGGATGAGTTGGACTGCCGAGTGAAGGAAAAGCAGCCAACAAGTGCTCAGCATATGTGGCAACTCCTTCAAGACTGTTGGAAAACCATTCCAGGTGAAGCTGGTGGAAAGAATGCCAAGAGTGTGCAAAGCTGTCTTCAAGGCAAAGGGTGGCTACTTTGAAGAATCTCATATGTGATTTCCCACAGTCAAAGTCCTGCAATAAGAGGTATGACGCTAATATTTGTGTAACTCTTCACAGTTGTGAATATTTCATGGACCCAATATATATAGGCAAGGCTGTATAATGCATAAGGTACGCCCCAAATTAAATTCTGAAGTCTAATACATTCACAGTGTGATTTCAACTGATTATTTGTCTTGGTGAATTTATAACATTCCAAACTTGTTAAGCATTTTCTATTCCAAATATGGCATGATTCCACTATTTGTATCTGGTTGCATCAGTTTCAATACGGAACTTTTATTTTGAAGGCGAACCACAAATTCCACTATTGTGGCGAATTGTTATTGTGGCTAACTTCATATGGGTGGGGCAAAAGCAATCGGACAACATGCCAGGACAACCAATGGTGTGTTAGATTTCACCCACAGACTTATGATTGACATCCTCTCATGATCATATTGGAGGAATATAGAAATAAATGAATTTATATATAAGTTCATCATAAAATCAAGTTTGAATAATTCGATATTACACAGATAAATAATTGAATGCATACAGATATGTAGAGACATTTTTTTTTAAATGTGTCCGTATTTTAGTATTTTCTAGCTCGTTTATTTGTATGGATTTATTTATATGTGTGCATTTATTTCTAATTATAGCAGGTTTGGTCCTCCATATTACGGTTGCGCTAACGTAGGCTAATGCGATTAGCATGATGTTGTAAGTAGCAAGAACATTTCCCAGGACAAAGACATATCTGATATTGGCAGAAAGCTTAAATTCTTGTTAAACCAAGTGTGAACATTGGGTGATAATGGAGCCGGAGGGGATGGCTGCCGTCTTATCGGCTCTTAACCAACCATGCTATTTTTTTATTTTTTTTGCGTTGTTCCTAACTTGTTTTCTACATAATGTTGCTGCTACCGTCTCTTATGACCGAAAAGAGCTTCTGGACATCAGAACTGCGATTATTCACCTCAGATTAGACGAATAGTTTTTCTTCAATGAGTCGGACAGGAGGGATATACTACAGACACCCAACCAGGCCCAGATCCCCGTCATTCTATGGAGAAGGAAACAGACTTTCGCAGAAAAAGATCAGGGTGCCTTGTGAGGATCAGGCAATGAGTGGCTAATCTGCCTTTGCCTTCCGTCCTGCTAGCTAACGTTCAATCGCTGGAAAATAAATGGGAAGAACTGAAAGCACGTATATCCTACCAACGGGACATTAAAAACTGTAATATCCTATGTTTCAGAGTCGTGGCTGAACGATGATATTAAAAACATACAGCTGGCGGGTTATACACTCCATTGGCAGGACAGAACAGCAGCCTCTGGTAAGACACGGGGCGGGGGCCTATGCATATGTAAACAACAACTGGTGCAGGATATCTAAGGAAGTCTCTAGGTTTTGCTTGCCTAAGGTAGAGTATCTCATGTTAAGCTGTAGACCAAACTATCTACAAGATAGTTTATCTGTATTTTTCGTAGTGGTCTACATACCACCACAGACCGATGCTGGCACTAAAACCGCACTCAATGACCTGTATACCACCATAAGCAAACAGGAAAACGCTCATCCAGAGGCGGCGCTCCTAGTGTCCGGGGACTTTAATGCAGGGAAACTTAAATCAGTTTTCGCTCATTTCTATCAGCATGTTAAATGTGCAACCAGAGGGAAAACAAATCGAGAACACCTTTACTCCACACACAGAGACACGTACAAAGCTCTCCCTTGACCTCCATTTGGCAAATCTGACCATAATTCTATCCTCCTGATTCGTGCTTACAAGCAAAAATTAAAGCAGGGAGCACCAGTGACTCGGTCTATAAAAACTTGGTCAGATGAAGCAGATGCTAAACTACAGGACTGCTTTGCTAGCACAGACTGGAAGAATCCTGGAACATATTCCAATGGCATTGAGGAGTACACCACATCAGTCACTGGCTTCATCAATAAGCGCATCGAGGACATCGTCCCCACAGTGACTGTACGTATATACCCCAACCAGAAGCCATGGATTACAGGCAACATTCACACTGAGTTAAAGGGTAAAGCTGCCGCTTTCAAGGAGTGGGACTCTAACCCGGAAACTTGTAAGAAATCCCGCTATTCCCTCCAACGACAGATCAAACAGGCAAAGCATCAATACAGGACTATGATTGAATTGTACTACAACGGCTCCGACGCTCGTCGGATGTGGCAGGGCTACAAAGGGAAGCACAGCCGAAAGCTGCCCAGTGACACGAGCCTGCCAGACGAGCTAATAACATCTATGCTCGCGTCGAGGCAAGTAATACTGAGATATGCATCAGATCATCAGCTGTTCCGGATGACTGTGTGATCACGGACTCCACAGCCAATGTGAGTAAGACCCTTCAAACAGGTCAACATTCACAAGGCCACAGGGCCAGACGGATTTCCATGACATGTACTGCGAGCATGCTCTGACCAACTGGCAAGTGTCTTCACTGACATTTTCAACCTCTCCCTGTCTGAGTCTGTATTACCAACATGTTTCAAGCAGACCACCATAGTCCCTGTGACCAAGAAGACTAATGTAACCTGCCTAAATGACTATCAACCCGTAGCACTCACGTCTGTAGCCATGAAATGCTTTGAAAGGCTGGTCATGGCTCACATCAACACCGTTATCCCAGAAACCGTAGACCCACACCAATTTGCATACCACACCAACAGATCCACAGATGATGCAATCTATATTGTACTACACACTGCCCTTTCACACCAGGGCAAAAAGGAACACCTATGTGAGAATGCTATTCATTGACTACAGCTCAGCGTTCAACACCATAGTGCCCTCAAAGTTCATCACTAATTGGATCCTGGACTTCCTGATGGGCCGCCCCCAGGTGGTAAGGGTAGGTAACAACACATCCGCCACACTGATCCTCAACACGGGGGCCCCTCAGGGGTGCGTGATCAACTCCCTCCTGTACTCCCTGTTCACTCATGACTGCACGGCCAGGCACGACTCCAAAACCATCATTAAGTTTGCTGATGACACAACAGTAGTAGGCTTGATCACAGACAACGATGGGACAGCCTATAGGGAGGAGGTCAGAGACCTGGCCATAAGGTGCTAGGACAACAACCTCTCCTTCAACATGATCAAGACAAAGGAGATAATTGTGGACTACAGGAAAAGGAGGACCGAGCACTTCCCCATTCTCATAGACAGGGCTGTAGTGGAGCAGGTTTAGAGCTTCAAGTTCCTTGGTGTCCACTTCACCAACAAACTAACATGGTCCAAGCAGACCAAGACAGTCGTGAAGAGGGCACGACAAAACCTATTCCCCCTCAGGATACTGAAAAGATTTGGAATGGGTCCTCAGATCCTCAAAAGGTTTTACAGCTGCACCATCGAGAGCATCCTGACGGGTTGCATCACTGCCTGGTATGGCAACTGCTCGGCCGTCATACCTCAAGGCACTACAGAGGGTAGTGTGTACGGCCCAGTACATCACCGGGGCCAAGCGTCCCGCCATCCAGGAACTCTATACCAGGCAGTGTCAGAGGAAGGCCCTAAAAATTGTCAAAGACTCCAGCCAGCCTAGTCATAGACTGTTCTCTCTGCTACCGCACGGCAAGCGGTACCGGAGCGCCAAGTCTAGGTCCAAGAGCCTTCTAAACAACTTCTACCCCCAAGCCATAAGACTCCAGAACAGCTAATCAAATGGCTACCCAGACTATTTGCATTGTGCCCCCCCACCCTCTAATAACTCTACCTCCATGTACATATTACCTCAATTACCTCAAAGTTGGTGCCCCCGCACAATTCTTTACCGGTATCCCCTGTATATAGCCCCGCTATTGTTATTTACTGCTGCACTTTAATTGTTTGTTATTCTTCTCTTTTTTTGTGGTATTTTCTTAAAACTGCATTGTTGATTAAGGGCTTGTAAGTAAGCATTTCACTGTAAGGTCTTCTTCACCTGTTGTTTTCGTTGCATGTGACAAATACAATTTGATTAGATTTTTAATCCGATTGTATCCTGCTATTGACACACTTGTTGAATTATGCAAGAGCATTTTAATGAGGAAGTCTAGACAGCGCAGGTGAGTGCAGGTTAGGTAGACAGAGCAAGTGTTTAGTGGTTGCAGCCCTGATCCACCCATTTATGTTAATGCATTAATATGTGCAAATACAGCCTATGTATCTATGCTAATTTGGCACCTAATTTTTGTTATTATAAAACAAAATATTTTGAAAACTACCTGATTTAATAACAAAACGTATACAGTTGAAGTTTACAAACACTTAGGTTGGAGTCATTAAAAATCGTTTTTCAACCACTCCACAAATTTTTTGTTAACAAACTATCATTTTGGCAAGTCGGTTAAGACATCTACACTGTGCATGACACAAGTCATTTTTCCAACAATTGTTTACAGACAGATTATTTCACTTATAAATCAATGTATCACAATTCCAGTGGGTCAGAAGTTTACATACATTAAGTTGACTGTTCCTTTAAACATCTTGGAAAATTCCAGAAAATGATGTCATGGTTTTAGAAGCTTCTGATAGGCTAATTGACATAATTTGAGTCAATTGGAGGTGTACCTGTGGATGTATTTCAAGGCCTACCTTCAAACTCAGTACCTCTTTGCTTGACATCATGGGAAAATCAAAAGAAATCAGCCAAGACCTCAGAAAAAAAGTCAGATTCATCCTTGGGAGCAATTTCTAAAGGCCTGAAGGTACCACGCTCATCTGTACAAACAATAGTACGCTAGTATAAACACCATGGGACCACGCAGCCGTCATACCTCTCAGGAAGGAGATGCGTTCTGTCTCCCAGAGATGAATGTACTTTGGTGCGAAAAGTGCAAATCAATCCCAGAACAACAGCGAAGTACCTTGTGAAGATGCTGGAGGAAACAGGTCCAAAAGTATCTATATCCACAGTAAAACAAGTCCTTTAGCGACATAACCTGAAAGGCATGCTCAGCAAGGAAGAAGCCACTGCTCCAAAACCGCCATAAAAAAGCCAGACTAAGCTTTGCAACTGCACATGGGGACAAAGATCGTACTTTTTGGAGAAATGTCCTCTGGTCTGATGAAACAAAAATAGAACTGTTTGGACATAATGACCATTGTCGTGTTTGGAGGAAAAAGGGGGAGGTATGCAAGCCGAAGAACACCATCCCAATCGTGAAGCACAGGGGTGGCAGCATCATGTTGTGGGGGTGCTTTGCTGCAGGCGGGACTGGTGCACTTCACAAAATAGATGGCATCATGAGAATAGAAAATTATGTGGCTTATTGAAGCAACATCTCAAGACATCAGTCAGGAAGTTAAAGCTTGGTCGCAAATGGGTCTTCCAAATGGACAATGACCCCAAGCAAACTTCCAACGTTGTGGCAAAATGGCTTAAGAACAACAAAGTCAAGGTATTGGAGTGGCCATCACAAAGCCCTGACCTCAATCCTATAGAAAATGTGTGGACAGAACTGAAAAAGCATGTGCAAGCAAGGAGGCCTACAAACCTGACTCCGTTATACCAGCTCTGTCAGGAGGAATGGGCCAAAATTCACCCAAATTATTGTGGGAAGCTTGTGGAAGGCTACCTGAAACGTATGACCCAAGTTTAACAATTTAAAGGCAATGCTCCAAATACTAATTGAGAGTATGTAAACTTCTGACCCACTGGGATTGTGAATAAAGAAATACATTCTGAAAGAAATAATTCTCTCTACTATTATTCTGACATTTCACATTCTTAAAATAAAATGGTGATCCTAACTGACCTAAGACAGGGAATTTTTACTAGGATTAAATGTCAGGAGTTGTGAAAAACTGAGTTGAAATGTATTTGGCTAAGGTATATGTAAACTTCCGACTTTAACTGTATGACTGCATTTTAAGAAAAACTGAAATTTTACAATAAATTGAATACATAAATTCCCACTAAATTCCCAGAACTCCATTCATTTTTTCTCTGCGCCAGTAAAATGTTTTATGTGCTATAATTAAGTCAATATCTGATGTATTATAAAAATGTAAAAAGTTTGGAGTATTTTCATCCATTGTCCAACTGTCGCATTTATTCAAATAGTTTTTATGACCGTTGCTATTGTGAGTGTGTGTTCTTTTGTTTATGCTGCTGCAGTTCTGAAGGAGATGGAATGACTTGACGCGATAGAGGTTATGCAAAAATCTACCTGTGCAAAGATATTCAGGATGCCCACTTTACAAACAACACAGTGACAGGATGGCATGCACACAAATACAGATTATACATTAGTCTGTCATGAAAAGCAGAGTTCCTGCTGTGTCGGAAATCACTTTTTAGGTCTCAGATTTTAATATATTGAAAGGAAGTCCAAGAACATCTGGGTTCTGATGAATGCACTCATTCTGAATGCATGACAACGGAAAATAATATTATGTACAAAAGATAGCGAAGAGGAAAGGATTTTTCTTCTTTCAAAAAAATATACAGTACATGAACAATGGTAGTACTGTCATACAGTCAGGCTTTGTCAATAAGGCTGAATATTGGATCTGTTATGCAATCATTGAGTCATGACATTCTGAGATGGGGAGTGGGTGGAAATTGCCTTGGCTCTGAGTGGGATTGAAGCTTTTAAATTACTATGGGTTATTTAGGCTGGGATTAATTGACATTCGCACTGCAGAAACTGTTCACACACATACATACAGCAAATAGGTACACAAATGCAAAACCACACACAGAAGTGCATGCCCACGTGCACAACATGCGCCCCCCCTCAAAACAACAAATTCATTACTCGAAATTCATACTATACCAAATGACTCTGTAGCCAAAATATCAACATTTACAGGCCTATTTATTTTCTGCAAAAACTTTACGTTATGACTATAGCTGCTGTTCCCTGGAGAAGGGAAACGAGGTACAATCGTTTATGGGGAGTCACACTCTTGTGATTTTGGTTAATGGATCTACAATCACACCTGACAAGGCCAATAAAATGTGTGCCTCACTGGAAGCCCCGCCTTCCACAGATGACAAGTGTGAGGCTCGGATGAATTCCTTCAATTAAATGCCACTCAGCAGTGAGTACAGGAACGGGTGGTACCTTGTTTCCCTCCTTCAGGGAACAGTAGTTATAGTCATAACGTTACATTCCAATTTCAGTCAGTCAACTTCGGGGAAATATAATCACGTTCCAAGATAACCCCAACTGATGCTAAATGAAACGGTCCATGGCAGACCACCCAGACCTGACCCCGCCAGATGCAGAAGTCTGGGTATTGCCAACACGGCGAGCTGCCTAGTGACTTTCCCCTGTCCTAGCGGAAAGCACACTGGGAGTAGTGACATCCAAGCGATAAAACCTCACAAAAGAGTGTGGTGATGCCCAACTCGCCGCAGCACAAATATCTCCTATAGTTTACCCTTTAAACAATGCCCAAGATGCTGCCAGAGCCCTGGTGAAGTGGGCGTGTACCCCTCTACTCAACCCTTGCTGTTACATACCAGGGAGATAGCCTCCACAATCCATTGGGAGAGATTCTGCTTAGTGAGCGCTCTGAAGCGAGCTGTAATAGCAACACAGACAAAAAGCTGGTCAATTAACCGGATATCCCGGGTCCATTCAATGTAAGTGCTTATAGCTCGCACTGGACACAGGGCATGTACAGTGCCTTGCAAAAGTATTCATCCCCTTTGCATTTTTCCTATTTTGTTGCATTACAACCTTTAATTTAAATTGATTTTAATTTGGATTTCATGTAATGGACATACACAAAATAGACCAAATTGGTGAAGTGAAATGAAAAAAATTAACTTCTTTCAAAAAATTCCCAAAAATTAAAAACTGAAAAGTGGTGCGTGCATATGTATTCACCCCCTTTGCTGTGAAGCCCCTAAATAAGATCTGGTGCATCCAATTACCTTCAGAAGTCACATAATTAGTTAAATAAAGTCCACCTGTGTGCAATCTAAGTGTCACATGATCTGTCACATGATCTCAGTATATATGCACACCTGTTCTGAAAGGCCCCAGAGTCTGCAACACCACTAAGCAAGGGGCACCATGAAGACCAAGGAGTTCTCCAAACAGGTCAGGGAAAGTTGTGGAGAAGTACAGCTCAGGATTGGGTTATAAAAAAATATCTGAAACTTTGAACATCCCACGGAGCACCATTAAATCCACCACCACCAAAACTCAGGGACCAGGTAAGGAGGGTATTAAAACCTGTTAAGGTATAGGGGGCAGTATTTTCACTGCCGGATGAAAAATGTACCCAAATTAAACTGCCTACTACTCGGGCCCAGAAACTAGGATATGCATATTATTAGTAGAATTTGATAGAAAACACTGAAGTTTCTAAAACTGTTTGAATGATGTCTGTGAGTATAACAGAACTCATATGGCAGGCAAAAGCCTGAGAATAATCCAACCAGGAAGTGGGAAATCTGACACTTGTAGTCTTTCAAACCATTGCCTATTGAAACTACAGTGTCTGTGGGGTCATTTTGCACTTCCTAAGGCTTCCACTAGATGTCAACAGTCTTTAGAAAGTTGTTTGAGGCTTCTATGGTAAATTTTGAGGGAATAACAGCCGGTTCAAGCAGTGGATTGTCTGAGGGCATGTAGTTACTTCATGCGCTTACACGCATGGCTAGCATTCTTTATTTTTCTTCTGTAATGAATACGCTTTTGTCCGGTTGGAATATTGTCGATTATTTATGTTAAAAACACCCTAAGGATTGATTGTAAACATCGTTTGACATGTTTCTACAAACAGTAATGGAACTTTTGAGCTTTTCGTCTACTGATTTGCGCTACCGCAATCGTGCCTTTGGAATAGTGTTCTGGACGCATCAACAAAACGGAGGTATTTGGACATAAATGATGGACTTTATCGAACAAATGAACATTTCTTGTGGAAGTGGGAGTCCTGCAAATGCATTCCGCTGAAGATCAGCAAAGGTAAGGAAAGATTTCTAACACTAATTCAGAGATTTGTTGATGCCATGACTTGGCGGGTAGCTGTATAGCTTGCATTGATGGCTGAGCTCTGTACTCAGAATATTGAACAATGTGCTTTCTCCGTAAAGTTATTTTGAAATCTGACACAGCGGTTGCATTAAGAAGTAGTGTATCTATAATTCTTTAAATAATTGCTATATATTTTGTCAACCTTTATGATGAGTATTTCTGTAAATTAATGTGCACATTCACCGGAGGTTTTGGGAGGCAAACATTTTCTGAACATCACGCGCCAATGTAAAATGCTGTTTTTGATATAAATATGAACTTGATTGAACAAAACATGCATGTATTGTATAACATAATGTCCTAGGCGTGTCATCTGATGAAGATCATCAAAGGTTAGTGCTGCATTTAGCTGTGGTTTTGTTTTTTGTGACATTATATGCTAGCTTGAAAAATGGGTGTCTGATTATTTCTGGCTTGGTACTCTGCTGACATAATCTAATGTTTTGCTTTCGCTGTAAAGCCTTTTTGAAATCGGACAGTGTGGTTAGATAAAGGAGAGTCTTGTCTTTAAAATGCTGTGAAATAGTCATATGTTTGAGAAATTGAAGTTTTTGTATTTTTGAGGAGTTTGTAATTCGCGCCACGCCTATCATTGGATATTGGAGCAGGTGTTCCGCTAGCGGAACGTCTAGATGTAGGAAAAATGCCAAGGGGGTGAATACTTTCGCAAACCACTGTTAGCCATCATACTTATTGCTATAGCGAGGCTGCAGTAGGGAGAGAGAGAGATATTGAGAGATAGAAATTGCATAATATATGCAGCTGCTCTTGCTTTTCATGGGAGTGGCGCATGTAGCCTGTTGTTGACCTATCATAAGTCATCAAAGCAGCAATAGGCTACAGGCATAGAGCCTCTGTGTGTGGCAGAAGTTAGGATATATCTAGTCAAAAGAAGATGGAATTAAATTTATGGAATTCAAAGTTACAGGCGCAGAATAGGCTACAACAACCAAGAGCTAACAGGTAGTTTTTGTTGTTTAACTGTGTAGGACGAGAAAGCGCATGCAGCCTCAATTATCCTAGCCAACTAGCTTCTCCCGGTTTGATGCAGTTAATACAGGTACTACTTGATTATATTGGATGTTAAATAACCTAGCTATGGCAGTTATTGGTCTACTATATTGTGCGAGTCAGCTTGGTTGGTTGCTGTCTCGCCCTCCTCCTTGCACCCTGTGTCACACACTCACAGTAGCCTACATACACACCACAGCCCCTGCTAAAGCATCAGCATTTTCTACCTCTCCTTTGCGCTTTATCAGCTCGAGTTAATAAGGTTTCTGCTGCTTTCCTCACTTGGATCAGGTCTCTATATTTAAAAAATGATGCATATCGGGTCCGGAATGGAAAGGCCCAGGTCCATTTCGGAACAGGTCCAACTTTTTGACCCATAAAGGCCTCTACCCCATAGTATGTTTTACCGAAGTTGACTGACTGAAAGGGAACACACTCACTCATGACACGACGTAAACAAGCAACCGCAAGTTATTCCTTGGCCTTTTAACTTGAAATGACTAGAGACGATTGACTTTGGGAAAAAAGTGGCTATCAGCTAAACAAACTTGTTTTTACTTGATTATAGTTTGTTCTGCTACTGAGATCTGCCCCCTTCTCTGTCCTTAATGGTGCAAGACAAACATGACCGATGCATACAACAACAAAAATTGCCAACTAGCTGCCTAGCAGTATTCAAACTCTCTGCCCGGCACCCGTAGCCACACTGCATGCAGCAGACGAGCTGTAAGGGCACATTTTCATATGAGGGCAAAAGAGCAGGTGCTCGGGCACAGGTTGACCCCATCTGTACACACAGATATTGTCTAATCAATTAATTTGTGTCTCTCTTGCTGTACTGTCAGTGTTTTCACACTGGTAAAACAGAATGGAATGTCTGAGTAGAGCCGTGGCTAAACGGTCAGTTTTGAACACTGCCAACTCAGTAATTTCCAGCTATGTATTGTCACAATTTTATTTTGCTAGATGTGTCCAGTCCTGATGACTACTGTACAACACTTAACATGATCCCAGTGGTAAAGATAGTTAATCAATACTGGATCTGTCCTTTTAGAAAATGCAGATACTCTAAGTTCTAAATCAATAGTCCTGTGTCATCACCTCTAATTTCAATCAGATGGCTGAGATATGACGCTTGGCAGGTCTCTGGGGGATAGTGAATGTCTGGGCTGCATCTCAATAGTCTAAAACTGTTTCCTTTCCTCATCTCCTTTTCTTAATCTCCTTTCCTGTGGACAGGTGCTGGATAGGTGAATGCAAAGTTGAGGTGAGCCACTTCAAACTTTTGACATTCACCCTTTGTTCTGATTTCTTAGTAGAAGTATCCTTATCGGTAAACAGCACTCCACTGTGACTACACCCTATGCGCTCTCTTTGGGCTCGTCTCTGTGTTTTGTGTGAGTCAACCAAGTGTTGACAGGGGTCAGGACCTGTTCTACCTCCATCATACCTCTCTGCCCTACTCTCTGTCTCCTTGGAGGTCTGATGGACAGCTCTGAGAGTGGTGAGCTGGAACCCCACCAACCAGGTACTGATTTATTTTCAATGTTTTTTTCTTCTGATTGTGTGTGTTTGTGTTGATGTGTATGTGCATGCATGCATGTGTGGCTGCATACATGTTTGTCTCTCTGTGTGCTTGTATTTACCATTCTTCTCATATTCTCTCTAAGACATGTCTTTGAAAAGTCCATTGTGAGTCTGCACATACTGAAGGTCAATGAATGAGAAAAGCTGAGATGGTCTGTGATTTTCTTGAAAACCTATGCTATATATCTCAGTCACATCAATGTCTGCTCTCCTGTTGGTTCTTTCCCTGTAATGCCAACTCACAACTTCCAGTAAGTTCCAATAAAGCAAACCCCAGCTAATGTATCCTGTGCTAATAATTGGGAACCATACAGTATGTATGGTTCCCAATTTTCATTTTCAAATGCCAGAGACTTATCGGTGCGGTACAGTTGGTGTGTGGTGGAATGATGGCAGTAATCATAGAGCTAAATGACGTGAGACAGTGGGCATGCTACCTTTGTTTACATCCTCAATACAACACTAAGCCGTTCTCAGAGAGAGGGAGCTGACAGGGTTAGGCCTGTAAGTCTCAACCAACTATGTTGAACACTGGGCACTGATTCAAAACCAGCTGGAGATAATCGCTTTCTCAATGATAGTCGGCCGCCATCGCATCTCAGAAATACATGACTTACAGAGGGATACACAAGATCTACACTACAGCCTCCAGATGAACGCTGAGGATGTCCTGTGGTTTTCTTTATGTAAGAGTTTCTAAGCCGCCACTGCAACACAACAGGAAACAGGACAAACATTAGATGATGACAATCCTGATTCGGTATTGAAGTGCAAACCTAATTTGTTCTTCTGAAAACTGACCATCTAGCAAGAGAACAATAACTGAAAAGTGGGGGTGTAAGCTGTGAGCTGTGATTGGTCAACTAATGACCAAACGGGTCTCAGAAAGCTCTGTGTCTGATGAATGTTGTTTAGTATTTCAGCTACATGACAACACTGCTCTGGGGTCAGGTATTGATTCCTATTGCCTTGGCATCCAGTGCCAGTGTTTTTGATATTCCTTTCTTATCCATATTTGTTGACGCTTTCTCCATTTCAAAGATCCCAAGGCTTGGCGGGATCTGTCCAGCATTGATCTGTTTGATCTCCGGCAGCTTCAGTCATACAGGACAATTTGTTATCCACTTTGTTGACTGTTGCTGTAAGCTTACTTCAACGTCCGCAGCCCATGGGCGATACTGGCAATCATTTAGAGGCATTACAGAATTAACTAGGGCCAATTGATATAGATGGTGATAGACTCGCTCCTTGTCTTGGCATACAATGTATTTCCTTTTCAATGAGATTAGCTGACCTTTTTTCACTTAAACTGATTGTATTGATACATATTTTGTAATCAACACCCATCTGTGTGTGCAGGGAAGAGCTCCAGAATTCCATCTCATCTGCAGCCACTCTATACCAAGTTAAATGGGGGGATCATTCATGCTCAACCGATGATACAATATTTCAGAGGGCTCTGTAATTTAATTTTGTTAGAACTGGAAAATGAACACATATTTGGTTAACATCCAAAATTTAAGTAGGACTAATGTAAATTATATTTCTTACACATTTCATATAGATAATTAGATTGAAGCAACAGTATTAGTCCCGCCAAATGTATAACCATATTAGAGACACATATTTCCCTCAGATTACACAGACCCACAAAGAATTTGAAAACATATCCAATTTTGATAAACTCCAATATCTTTGGGGTGAAATACCACAGTGTGCCATCACAGCAGCAAGATTTGTGACCTGTTGCCAAAAGAAAAGATTAACCAGTGAAGAACAAATACCATTTCCCTTTTGTACTTTAAATATTTGCACATTGTTATAACACGGTACCTAGCCATAATAGCATTTAAAATATCTATATTCCTCTGAAACTTTTGTGATTGTAAATGTTTACTGTTCATTTTTGATTGCCAAAGCAAGTGAAATGGATAATAAACAATGTAAACATATGTTTCCAATAAAGTCCTTTAAAATTGAATTAAGACCCAGACAGAGAGACCGAGAGACAGAGCTCATGAGCAGATGAGCTCCTGATTTTTCTAGCAATTATTTACAAAAAGATAAATTTAGAGTTCGATAAACTTCGATTTTTTTTTCACAAGGACATACTGTTTATAGGATACTACACAAACTTTACTCCAAACCTACAACCCGGTTTTGGACAAAATTACTTAGAAAGATCCCTACTACCAAGGATTCTTACCAAGGACTATCCAGCAAATGTTCTGGCAAATCAATACCCAACATATGAAGCACAACAGAAACCTGAAAATATTTTCCAACCTGGAACTGAGTGATTAATGTTCAGTCGGAAAGCTACTTCTAAATCCAAGAAGGAAATTACATTACAATAATCTTTAGATATAGGTTTTTATGAAGATGGAATGCTAAGTTATGGCTACCAAGCTTGTTAGGACAGAACAGACCCGGCTGAAACTTCAATTTGCACCGATGTGTGAAGTTAAAGGTGTGAAAGCCCTGGGGCCCAACAATGTCAGTTTCACAGCCTCCATCCCACCCAAATGCATAGGCCACTTTGGCTCCCTGCTCCATGGCTCCCCCCTGTGCAGAGGTCATCACAGTACAGTAGGCCTTGAATGTAAAAAATGAGAAGGCACGGAAAGCGTACAAAAATAAGCTCCTCGTGGACAATTCAGAGACACTTTTTGCTGACTGCTTCAACAATTGGAACGTAAGCAACTTCATCTTCCACACAGACCAACCCCTATCATGGCGCAGTGCTGTATTGACACACTACCCCTCTGTCAAGAGAGGGGGGGTTAGCGATGGGTGTAAACTCAGGATACTAGACAACAAGGACTCTGAGACAGCCAATGTCAACCTGTACAAGTTTGGAACAGTATTAGTACAGGGCAACCGCAAACAGCTTCAGCAGGACACAGAATCAAAGAGGGTTCACAGCAGGAGAAGTTCTCTGTTGGTGATGACTCCCCTACCCCAATTGAGTCAGAACAGACCCCCTCAAACAGCCCTGCAGACAAACAACCCCAAACAAGCAAGCAGAAGAGCCCGCATCAGATCCTGACCATAGCCGACAGCGTCACAGAACAGCTCACCCCAGATCCTTACCACAGCCTCGACATCACAGCAGGACATATAAATGAAGAACCACCAACCCAGGAGACCCCCTCCTATCAACCCCCCCCCCCACACACACCAACTGAAGACACACAAAAGCCACATATTGTACTCCTTATGAACTCAAATGAGAAATACTACAAGAAAATACACTTTTTTCCAAACACAGTGGCTAGACTCTGCTGTCCAAACTCCCAGCTTGCCCCTAAGACCTGCTGTCTGTGGACCAACTAAGGTCACCCAGCCACATAATAATTCACACAGGCACAAATGACCTGAGTGCACAGCAGGAAAGGGTGGCCACAACACTCAAGCTTCTTCCACTTTCCTCAACTCAGGTGGTTTTCTCCACCCTGCAACCATGAAAATACTTCCACCCTGCTACCATACAGTGGGTAAACACAAGCATTTCCCGTGACATTGCCTCAACCTAACATCTACCTAGCCCACTACTCCACCCTGGAATTGGACAGCCTTTGTGATCAGGTCCACCTCTACAAGGCAGTAGTGCCCACCTTCGCCAGGAATCTAAAGGGCATTGCCCTCAACATTTGTATATGTATAGGACCGCCAAAGGAAAGGAAGACCCAGAATTACCTCTGCTGCAGAGGATTTCGGCAATTAACTGCACCTCAGATTGCAGCCCAAATAAAATTCTTCACAGAGTTCAAGTAACAGACATAGCTCAAAGAAACCACTACTAAAGGACATCAATAAGAAAGAGACTTGCTTGAGCCAAGAAACACAAGCAAATCGACATTTATACTGGTGGAAATCCGTTCTTTGGTCTGATGAGTCCAAAATTTGAGATCTTTGGTTCTAACCACCATGTCTTTGTGACACGGAACCCAAACCGTCTGCACACATGCGCCATCGTACGCCATCGTGCATTAATGTATTTTGTACCCCCACACCAATCGCGATCACAACATGCAGGTTAAAATATCAAAACAAACTTTAAACCAATTATATTAATTTGGGGACAGGTCGAAAAGCATTAAACATTTATGGCAATTTAGCTAGCTAGCTTGCACTTTCTAGCTAATTTGTCCTATTTAGCTAGCTTTCTGTTGCTAGCTCATTTGTCCTGGGATATAAACATTGAGTTGTTATTTTACCTGAAATGCAGAAGGTCCTCAACTCCACCAATGAATCCACACATAAAACGGTCAACCGAATCGTTTCTAGTCATCTCTCCTCCTTCCAGGCTTTTCCTTCTCTGGACTTGATATTGCGGTTGGCAACTTTCATAAATTAGGTGCATTACCGCCACTGACCTTGTTCGTCTTTCAGTCACCCACGTGGGTATAACCAATGAGGAGATGGCATGTGGGTACCTGCTTCTATAAACCAATGAGATGTGAGAGGCAGAACTTGCAGGGCGATCTGCGTCACAAATACAACTGACTTCTATTTTAGCCCTTGGCAATGCAGATGTTCGTTGGCGCGCTCGCGAGCAGTGTGGGTGCAATAATTGAATAATATATATTTCTACATTTATTTTGCAATGCTCGCATGAGTGGTGTTGTGAGCCTGTTAGACGCAGAGTAGGTGAACGGATGATCGCCGCATGTGTATTTGTATTTATTATGGATCCCCATTAGCTGCTGCCAAGGGGCCTAGACAGCTGCCCTGGGTAATTCCTGATTGTACCTGGATTATGTTGGAGAGGCTTCCATTAAAGAACACCCTCTGTGTTCTGTTAGACAGTTAACTCTTTATCCACAATATAGCAGGGGGTGTAAAGCCATACATTTTTCCAGCAGCAGATTATGATCGATAATGTCAAAAGCCGCACTCAAGTCTAACAATCTTTTTATCATCACTTTCTCTCAGCCAATCAGTCATTTGTGTAAGTGCTGCACTTGTTGAATGTCCTTCTCTATACAGTTTAGGGCTCCCGAGTAGTGCAGCGGTCTAAGGCACTGCATCTCAGTGCTAGAGGCGTCACTACAGATTCTAGTTCGATTCCAGGCTGTATCACAACCGGCCGTGATTGAGAGTACCAACATATTTTTTTTTACCTCTTCTAGACTTACTTTACGGAATTCAAAATTACATTTTGGTCAGATATACTTGGATGTGTGGTGTGAGCGTTTGTTGCTGGCATGTCATGCCTAAGTCATTTAAGGTGCTCCAAAGCTTTTTACTATAATTGTTTGTCATTTATCTTTGTTTCATAGTGTAGTTGTCTGCTTTTTATTCAGTTTAGTCACATGATTTCTCAATATGCAATACGTTTGACAATCGGTTGTGCAGCCAGACTTATTTGTCATTCCTTTTGCCTCATCCCTCTCAACCATACACTTTTTCAACTCCTCATCAATCCATGGGGATTTAACCTGTTGGGTCTAGGGGGCAGCATTTGCACGTCTGGATAAAAAAAATGTACCCGATTTAATCTGGTTACTAATCCTACCCAGTAACTAGAATATGCATATACTTATTATATATGGATAGAAAACACTCTAAAGTTTCCAAAACTGTTTGAATGGTGTCTGTGAGTATAACAGAACTCATTTGGAAGTGGATACCTGATGTGTTGTATTGACTTTAAACCTATCCCATTGAAAAACACAGGGGTTTAGGAATATTTTGGCACTTCCTATTGCTTCCACTAGATGTCACCAGCCTTTACAAAGTGTTTTGAGTCTTCTGGAGGGAGATCTGACCGAACAAGAGCCATGGAACGGTGATGTCCCATTAGACACCTGGCGCGCTACTTCATGTTGGGTACCCTCGTTCCAATACGTTATAAAAGGCTATGCATTCGTCCACCTTGAATATTATTCATGTTCTGGTTAAAAAAGGCCCTAATGATTTATGCTATACAACGTTTGACATGTTTGAACGAACGGAAATATATTTTTTCCCCTCGTTCATGACGAGAAGTCCGGCTGGCTTACATCATGTGCTAACGAGACGGAGATTTTTGGACATAAATGATGAGCTTTTTTGAACAAAACTACATTCGTTATGGACCTGTGATACCTGGAAGTGACATCTGATGAAGAGAATCAAAGGTAATGGATTATTTACATAGTATTTTCGATTTTAGATCTCCCCAACATGACATCTAGTCTGTATCGCAACGCGTATTTTTCTGGGCACAGTGCTCAGATTATTGCAAAGTGTGATTTCCCAGTAAGGTTATTTTTAAATCTGGCAAGTTGATTGCGTTCAAAAGATGTAAATCTATAATTCTTTAAATGACAATATAATATTTTACCAATGTTTTCTAATTTTAATTATTTAATTTGTGACGCTGACTTGACTGCCGGTTATTGTAGGGAAACGATTTCCTCAACATCAATGCCATAGTAAAACGCTGTTTTTGTATATAAATATCAACTTGATAGAACTAAAAATGCATGCATTGTCTAACATAATGTCCTAGGAGTGTCATCTGATGGAGATTGTAAAAGGTTAGTGCATCATTTTAGCTGGTTTTATGGTTTTGGTGACCCTGTCTTTGACTTGACAAAACATTACACACAACTCTTGTAAATGTACTGTCCTAACATACTCTAAATTTATGCTTTCGCCGTAAAACCTTTTTGAAATCGTAAAACGTGGTTAGATTAAGGAGATGTTTATCTTTCAAATGGTGTAACATAGTTGTATTTTTGAAAAATTTGAATTTTGACATTTATTTGGATTCAAATTTGCCGCTCTTGAAATGCACCTGCTGTTGATGGAGTGCACCACAGGTGGCACGCTAGCGTCCCACCTAGCCCCAAGAGGTTAACAGTAACTGGAATAAGCAATTTTATAAATGTGTCAAGTGCAGTGCCTGCTCCTCATTACACACCACGGACCAAATATGCTTTACATCAACAACATGGAATCACTACAAAACCTATTGTTCTACTTATACACTACATTAGGTCCAGCCTTTGGAACTTTGGTTTTCCTAGATATGGCTACCATATTGTGATCACTACATCCAATGGATCTGGATACTGATTTCAAGGAAATTTCTGCAGAATTAGTGAAGATGTGATTAATACATGTTGATGATTTCATTCCTGTGCTGTTTGTAACTGCCCTGGTAGGTTGACAGATAACCTGAACCAGGTTGCAGGCAGTGGTTACAGTCTGAAGCTTTTTCATGAGTGGGCAGCTTGATGAAAGCCAGCCAATATTTAAAATCACCCAGAAAATGTACCTCTCTGGTAATATTACATACATAATCAAGCATTTCACACGTTATCCAGATATTGACTGTTAGCACTTGGTGGTCGATAGCCGCTTCCCACCAGAATGGGCTTTAGGTGAGGCATATCAACCTGTAGCCATATTACTTCAAAAGTATTTAACATGAGATCCTCTTTAATCTTTATAAGGACAAAGTTATGAATATAAACAATAACACCTCCACTGTGGGCATTTGTATCTTTTCTGTAAATGTTATGAACTTATATTGCTACCACTGTATCAAAGGTGTTATCTAAGTGAGTTTCAGAGATAGTAACAGATGACATTCATATTCTGACAAAAAATTATTGATTTCATGAACCTTGTTTCTTAAGCTACAAATGTTAATGTGGGCTATTTTGAACACTTCTTCTGGGATGCATACTTGTTTTTATTGCTTTACTGGGAAGCTACCCAAAATCACACCTGGCGAGAAGGGTGATGAAATCCATCCACTCCCACGCTTCACAAGATTCAGAGAACGCTTTATGGATGAGCGAGAGGCAGGATGAAAGTCATACACAGGCCCAGGCCGTGAGCCTGCAAACAAGCCCAAACCCCACTCTTGCAACAGCCCAAGCCAATAGCATGTATCAGATGCTCAGCAGGTTATGCGCACACCTACTTGTCTGAGGCCAAACCACACAACTAACAACATTGGACACTTTATGGAACACAAAGCCTGAGGTCCTGCCTTCAGCCTATGGAGCAGGAACCCGGACATCACCAAAGAAAGTGGAAATATAGACATTGTTATTCTACAAGAAAAACGGTGTAGAGGAGACAGTTGCTCTCTAGGTTACAGAGAGCTGGTACTCCCATCCACCAAACTACCAGGAGTGAAACAGGGAAGGGACTCGGGGGGATATTCTAATCTGTTATATATTAGACCTAACCCACACTATTAAATCGATCAAAATCAAGAGCATTTTACATCAGGTTAGAAATAAGGAAATTATGTCAACAGAGGGAAATGTCCTCCTGTTTGGTACCTACAGTTGAAGTCGGAAGTTTACATACACTTAGGTTGGAGTCATTAAAACTCATTTTTCAACCACTCCAATAATTTCTTGCTAACAAACTATAGTTTTGGCAAGTCGGTTAGGACATCTACTTTGTGAATGACACAAGTCATTTTTCCAACAATTGTTTAGACAGATTATTTAACTTATAATTCACTGTATCACAATTCCAGTGGGTCAGAAGTTTACATACACTAAATTGACTGTGCCTTTAAACCGCTTGGAAAAATCCAGAAAAGGATGTCATCACTTTAGAAGCTTCTGATAGGCTAATTGACATAATTTGAGTCAATTGGAGGTGTACCTGTGGATGTATTTCGAGGCCTACCTTCAAACTCAGTGCCTCTTTGCTTGACATCATGGGAAAATCAAAAGAAAATCAGCCAAGACCTAAAAAAAATGTTGTAGACCTCCACAAGTCAGGTTCTTCCTTGGGAGCAATTTCCAAACGCCTGAAGGTACCACGTTCATCTGTACAAACAATAGTACGCAAGAATAAACATAAATCGGACCACGCAGCCGTCATACCGCTCAGGAAGGAGACGCGTTCTGTCTCCTAGAGATGAACGTACATTGGTGTGAAAAGGGCATATCAATCCCAGAACAACAGCAAAGGACCTTGTGAAGATGCTTGAGGAAACACAGTAAAACGAGTCCTATATCGACATAACCTGAAAGGCAGCTCAGCAAGGAAGAAGCCAATGCTCCAAAACCACCATGAAAAAGCCAGACTACGGTTTGCAACTGCACATGAGGACAAAGATCGTACTTTTTGGAGAAACATCCTCTGGTCTGATGAAACAAAATAGACGTTTTGCCATAATGACCATCGTTATGTTTGAAGGAAAAAGGGGGAGGGTTGCAAGCCGAAGAACACCATCACAACTGTGAAGCACGGGGGTGGCAGCATCATGTTTTGGGGGTACTTTGCTGCAGGAGGGACTGGTGCACTTCACAAAATAGATGGCATCATGAGGTAGGAAAATTATGTAGATATATTGAAGCAACATCTCAAGACATCAGTCAGGAAGTTAAAGCTTGGTCGCAAATGGGTCTTCCAAATGGACAATGACCCCAAGCATACTTCTAAAGTTGTGACAAAATGGCTTAAGAACAACAAAGTCAAAGTATTGGACTGGCTGTCACAAAGCCCTGACCTCAATCCCATAGAACATTTGTGGGCAGAACTGAAATTGTGTTCGAGCAAGAAGGCCTACAAACCTGACTCAGTTACACCAGCTCTGTCAGGAGGAATGGGCCAAAATTCACCCAACTTATTGTGGGAAGCTTGTGGAAGGCTACCTGAAACGTTTGACCCAAGTTTAACAATTTAAAGGCAATGCTCCAAATAGTAATTTAGAGTATGTAAACTAATGACCAACTGGGAATGTGATGAAAGAAATAAAAGCTGAAATAAATCATTCTCTCTAGTTTTATTCTGACATTTCACATTCTTAAAATAAAGTAGTGATCCTAACTGATCTAAGACAGAGAATTTGTCTAGGATTAAATGACAGGAATTGTTAAACTGAGTTTAAATGTAATTTGGCTAAGGTGTATGTAAACTTCCGACTTCAACTGTATATCCCCCTATAGAAGTCCCGTACTTTCATGAAGACAGGTTCTCCATCCTGGAGGAGGAGCTCAATAATTTCCATGGACATGTATTAGTCTGTGGTGACCTAAACGCCAGAACTGAACAAAAACCTGAAACCCTCAGCTCACAGGAGCACAAACACTTACCTGGAGGTGACAGCATTCCCTCCCCATATGCTCCCTAGACACAACTACGACAACATAAACAACGAAAACGGGTCACAACTCCTGCAGCTCTGTACATAGTCAATGGTAGACTTCGAGGGGACTTCTACGGTAGGTACACCTACAGCTTGTCCCTTGTCAGCAGTACTCTAGAATACTTTATCACAGACCTCTATCTAATCTCTCAGAACGTTCACAGACAGCCCACTGACACCCCTATCAGACCACAGCAAAATCACAGTCTACTTGAACAGAGCAATACTCAACCATGAGGCATCAAAGCCCAACAAACTGCATGCTATTAAGAAATGCTATAGATGGAAGGAAGATAGGTTTCTACACTACCAAAGAACAATTGGCCAAAAACAAATCTAATCCCTCCTAGACAATTTCCTGGACAAAATGTTTCCGTGCAATAGTCAAATCAAAATAAATTGCATTTGGTACATGCGCCGAATACAACTGTGAAATGCTTACTTACAAGCCCGTAACTAACAATGCAGTTTTAATTAAAAAAAAATTACAAATTAGAAAATAGAACAAATAATAAAAGAGCAACAATAAAAAAAAAACAGTAACGAGGCTATATACAGGGGGTACCGGTACAGAGTCAATATGCGGGGGGCACAGGTTAGTCAAGGTAATTGAGGTACTACGTACATGTAGGTAGAGGTGACTGTACATAGATAATAAACAGAGAGTAGCAGCAGCGTAAAAATAGTCCAGGTAGCCATTTAAACTTAGCAGTAGAAAGCCTGAACAATATATTTGACATACCAGCTAACTTATCAAATAAAAAAATGTAAGCAGAAAACCTAAGAAAATGTACAGCAATGACAAATGGTTTAATGAAGATTGCACAAACCTAAGAAAGAAATTGAGAAACCTATCGAAGCAAAAACAGAGACCCAGAAACATACGCCTTTACTATGGTGAAACACTAAAACAGTTCAGAAATACACTAAGAAAAATGAAGGTACTGCACATCAGAAAACAGCTCAATGTGATTGAAGAATCCATAGAATCAAGTCAATTCTGAGACAATTGGAAATCAATGAACAAACACGAAGAGCTTGCTATCCAAAATGGAGATGCATGGATAAACCACTTCGCCATCCTTTTCGGCCAAATAACAAAGAACTAAGAGCAAAAACATATACATGACAATTTATATTTTGAATCAGCTATTAAAGACCACCAGAACCGATTGGATTCTCCAAATACATTGAAAGAACTAAGACAAAATACAAATCCTCCAACCCCAAAAGTCCTGTGGTGTTGATGGTAACCTAAATGAAATTATGAAATATACAGACCACAAATTTAACCTGTTGGGTCTAGGGGGCAGCATTTGCACGTCTGGATAAAAAAAATGTACCCGATTTAATCTGGTTACTAATCCTACCCAGTAACTAGAATATGCATATACTTATTATATATGGATAGAAAACACTCTAAAGTTTCTAAAACTGTTTGAATGGTGTCTGTGAGTATAACAGAACTCATTTGGCAGGCAAAACCCTGAGACATTTTCTGACAGGAAGTGGATACCTGATGTGTTGTATTGACTTTAAACCTATCCCATTGAAAAACACAGGGGCTTAGGAATGTTTTGGCACTTCCTATTGCTTCCACTAGATGTCACCAGCCTTTACAAAGTGTTTTGAGTCTTCTGGAGGGAGATCTGACCGAACAAGAGCCATGGAACGATGATGTCCCATTAGACACCTGGCGCGCGAGTTCATGTTGGGTACCCTCGTTCCAATACGTTATAAAAGAGTATGCATTCGTCCACCTTGAATATTATTCATGTTCTGGTTAAAAAAGGCCCTAATGATTTATGCTATACAACGTTTGACATGTTTGAACGAACGGAAATATATTTTTTCCCCTCGTTCATGACGAGAAGTCCGGCTGGCTTACATCATGTGCTAACGAGACAGAGATTTTTGGACATAAATGATGAGCTTTTTTGAACAAAACTACATTCGTTATGGACCTGTGATACCTGGAAGTGACATCTGATGAAGAGAATCAAAGGTAATGGATTATTTACATAGTATTTTCGATTTTAGATCTCCCCAACATGACGTCTAGTCTGTATCGCAACGCGTATTTTTCTGGGCGCAGTGCTCAGATTATTGCAAAGTGTGATTTCCCAGTAAGGTTATTTTTAAATCTGGCAAGTTGATTGCATTCAAGAGATGTAAATCTATAATTCTTTAAATGACAATATAATATTTTACCAATGTTTTCTAATTTTAATTATTTAATTTGTGATGCTGACTTGACTGCCGGTTATTGGAGGGAAACGATTTCCTCAACATCAATGCCATAGTAAAACGCTGTTTTTGGATATAAATATGAACTTGATAGAACTAAAAATGCATGCATTGTCTAACATAATGTCCTAGGAGTGTCATCTGATGGAGATTGTAAAAGGTTAGTGCATCATTTTAGCTGGTTTTATGGTTTTGGTGACCCTGTCTTTGACTTGACAAAACATTACACACAACTCTTGTAAATGTACTGTCCTAACATACTCAATTTATGCTTTCGCCGTAAAACCTTTTTGAAATCGTAAAACGTGGTTAGATTAAGGAGATGTTTATCTTTCAAATGGTGTAAAATAGTTGTATTTTTTAAAAATTTGAATTTTGACATTTATTTGGATTCAAATTTGCCGCTCTTGAAATGCACCTGCTGTTGATGGAGTGCACCACGGGTGGCACGCTAGCGTCCCACCTAGCCCCAAGAGGTTAAGTTGGCTATACTCAAACTCTTCAATATCCTCAACTCTGGCATTTTCCCCAATATTTGGAACCGACGTCTGATCACCCCAATACACAAGAGAGTAGACGAATGTTTCAAATTTGACCCCAATAATTACTGTTGAATCTGTGTCAACAGTAACCTCATCAACAACAGAGTCCAACATTTCCTCAGTGAAAACAATGTCCTGAGCGAATGTCAAATTGTCTTGTTACCAAAATACTGTATGACAGACCATGTATACACCCTGCACACCCTAATTGACAAACAAACAAAAAAGCTTTTGACTCAATTTGGCAAGAAGGCCTGCTGTATAAACTGATGAAAAGTGCGGTGTTGGGGGAAAACGTACAATATTATAAAATCAATGTACACAAACAATAAGTGTTTGGTCACAATGTGCAATAAACTCATAGATTTCTTCCCTCAGGGCCGGGTTTTGAGAAAGGGATGCAGCTTGAGCCCCACCCTCTTCAACATTTATATCAATAAAATTGACGAGGGCACTAGAACAGTGCAGCATCCGGCCTCACGCTACTCTGAAATCAAATGTCAACTGTATGCAGATGATCTGGTGCTTCTGTCGCCAACCAAGGAGGGTCTACAGCATCACCTAGATCTTCTGCACATATTCTGTCAGACTCAGGCCCTGACAGTGAATCTCAGTAAGACAAAGTTTACCTGTTGGGGATAGGGGGCAGTATTTGCACGGCCAGATAAAAAACGTACCCGATTTAATCTGGTTACTACTCCTGCCCAGTAATTAGAATATGCATATAATTGTTTGATTTGGATAGAAAACACCCTAAAGTTTCTAAAACTGTTTGAATGGTGTCTGTGAGTATAACAGAACTCATATGGCAGGCCAAAACCTGAGAAGATTCCAAACAGGAAGCGCCCTCTCTGACCATTTCTTGGCCTTCTTTGTAATCTCTATCCAAAACAAAGGATCTCTGCTGTAACGTGACATTTTCTAAGGCTCCCATAGGCTCTCAGAAGGCGCCAGAACGTTGAATGATGATTCTCCAGTCACTGGCTGAAAAACAGTAGCGCATTTGGTAAGTGGTCGATCTGAGAACAATGAGACAGGCGTGCGCGTGCACATGAAGAGTCCATTTTACTTTCTCTGTCTTTGAACGAAAACAACGACTCCCGGTCGGAATATTATCGCTTTTTTACGAGAAAAATCGCATAAAAATTGATTTTAAACAGCGTTTGACATGCTTCGAAGTACGGTAATGGAATATTTTGAATTTTTTTGTCACGAAACGCGCCGGGCGCGTCACCCTTCTTTACCCTTCGGATAGTGTCTTGAATGCACGAACAAAACGCCGCTATTTGGATATAACTATGGATTATTTGGAACCAAATCAACATTTGTTATTGAAGTAGAAGTCCTGGGAGTGCATTCTGATGAAGAACAGCAAAGGTAATCCAATTTTTCTAATAGTAAATCTGAGTTTGGTGAGTACCACACTTGGTGGGTGTCAAAATAGCTAGCCCGTGATGGCCGGGCTATCTACTCAGAATATTGCAAAATGTGCTTTCACCGAAAAGCTATTTTAAAATCGGACACCGCGATTGCATAAAGGAGTTCTGTATCTATAATTCTTAAAATAATTGTTATCTTTTTTGTGAACGTTTATCGTGAGTAATTTTGTAAATTCACCGGAGGTGTTCGGTGGGAATGCTAGTCACATGCTAATGTAAAAAGCTGGTTTTGGATATAAATATGAACTTGATTGAACAAAACATGCATGTATTGTATAACATAATGTCCTAGGGTTGTCATCTGATGAAGATCATCAAAGGTTAGTGCTGCATTTAGCTGTGGTTTGGGTTTATGTGACATTATATGCTAGCTTGAAAAATGGATGTCTGATTATTTCTCGCTGGGTACTCTGCTGACATAATCTAATGTTTTGCTTTCGTTGTAAAGCCTTTTTGAAATCAGACAGTGTGGTTAGATTAACGAGAGTCTTGTCTTTTAAAATGGTGTAAAATAGTCATATGTTTGAGAAATTGAAGTAATAGCATTTCTATGGTATTTGAATATCGCGCCACGGGATTCCACTGGCTGTTGACTAGGGTGGGACGCAAACGTCCCACCTAGCCCAGAGAGGTTAATGGTGTTCCAAAAAAGGTCTAGATGCCAGGACCACGAACATAAATTCTATCTAGACACTGTTGCCATAGAGCACACAAAGAATTACACATACCTTGGCCTAAACATCAGCACCACAGGTAACTTCCACAAGGCTGTGAACGATCTGAGAGACAAGGCAAGAAGGGCCTTCTATGCCATCAAAAGGAACATAAAATGTGACATCCCAATTAGGATCTGGCAAAAAACACTCGAATCATTGACAAAACCCATTACCAACAAACTGGTGTGATCATTCTACAGTGGTCCCTGGAGCGTACGGTCAAACCGGGTTGACTAGAATGCTTATTTAGAACGTCCAGTTTCGATTGACGCAACAGGCAACATTTGAGCTAGCCACACTGTTTTTTTCACAGTAACATTTTGCACAATCACAGTCCTTACAAAGTTATGGCCTGAATGTGATACGTTTATTTTTGGATGCAATGTTCAGACTTTCACGGAAGTAGCAACAGAATACACAATCATCCAAACCGGAAAATGTAAGCTACATTAGTCCTAGCGCTAACTGGGGAAATATTGACGTAACACAAGTGGTCTCAGCTGACAGAAACTCTCAGCTAACTCTCAGCTGACAGAAACCAATATATGAATTAGTTAATAGCAATTACTATTTATAATTCATCACATCATGGGTCAGCACAACATTGATCAAAATAATTGAATACAACAAATTGAAAGTAATCAGATGATGGGTAGTTTGTGCGCACCGCCATGTTTGTTTTTCCAGTCAATCAAAGATAATAAGAGAAGACAAGATGAGTTTGGTCTGTTTGCAGTATGCATGTTGAAAGGGGTGTGTTGTCTATGATCATTCACTTCCCTTCCGGAGCTTTACCCGGAAGATGAGTGAACCATTCCTTCACCTCATTATAACATCTTTGGTCTGACAGACGTTTACGTGACACCCAGAATGCATTTTATAATGTCAACAAACATGGCGCCACACATAGCTGGTAAATAGTTTAGCATTAGCTCATTGTAAATCAGTATAACCTTCAAAAAAGTATTTTACACACATCATAGGTGTCCATTACAATCTATGCAATAATAGGAATGCATTATTTGTCACCAGTACTTGAAAACATGTGAATAAAACTGGAAATACATTATGCTCCATACAGAAAATAAGGCACTTACTTTGATAGGAATGCACACATGTCCAAAGTTATTATTTGTAAGGAAAACAACAAGGAAGGCAATGCGAGTGCCAGCCAGAAAATGTGCCAATTCATGCAAAACTGCACACGTCTGCATGCTTAATCTGCAGAAATATTGGTGAAGTGCGTGGGCTCGCCTCAGAGAGAGTAGTTTGTCCGGCTCAGTAAAGCTCCAATTGTCCACAATGCTGAAATGGGCTTCTTCTATGCAAATTAATGAGGAGGCGGAACACACCTCAATTCAAACTTGTTAGAAAATAATTTGAAATTGACAAGTTGAAACATAATTAACAGGCAGCGCGTATTAACTGTCCTGTTGCGTAATGTTACGTTCCCCACTTTCTGTGTTGTTGTGGGTTTGCTTGTGTGTGTATTTCAGGAAATGGCTTCTTGATTCCTGAAGCAGCTGATTGGACAGCCCCATTGCTGATTGGAGCCCTCTCGTCAGGGGAACAGCTGTCTCTTCAATTACCAACTCCTTCTCCAGCTTGATAAAAGCCAATGTTCCTTTGTCAGAAGAGCGCTTCTTTTTATGTCCTGTGTTGATTGTTGTGGCGGTCAGTAAAAGTTTTGTGGATATTATTTTGTAGCTGCTCCTTCCGATGTATGTGTATGCCAATAGGACTTTGTGATTTTGGTTATTAAAATTGTTCACTAAGTATAAGTAATTATTCTGTTTCATTTGTTCCCAGGTGGGGAAGGGCAACGCACCTTGGGAGTGTTTAGGCAAGAGGTCTGCGGCCATACATAACCTGTAGTATTTAATCTGTCTATGCACATTAGGTAAGATCTGGGCGGACCATCCCCTGTATTTTGGTTAGCGCGCCAGGTGGTGCTAAAGGTTAGGTAAGGTAGGAGATGGGACTCTTTAACTTTTACTTTCATTGCTTTGGTTCCGTCCAGTCCCTTTTCCCCACCTTACCATGTTGACCCTCCCGCTGTCCTTGGGTCATTTTGACCCGACACTGTGACCCGGCACTGTGTTGATTAACACTCCCGCTGTCCTTGGGTAATTTTGACCCGGCACTGTGTTGATTAATAACCTCTTACATCTAGACGTTCCGCTAGCGGAACACCTGCTCCAATATCCAATGATAGGCGTGGCGCGAATTACAAATTCCTCAAAAATACAAAAACTTCAAATTTTCAAACATATGACTATTTTACAGCATTTTAAAGACAAGACTCTCCTTTATCTAACCACACTGTCCGATTTCAAAAAGGCTTTACAGCGAAAGCAAAACATTAGATTATGTCAGCAGAGTACCCAGCCAGAAATAATCAGACACCCATTTTTCAAGCTAGCATATAATGTCACATAAACCCAAACCACAGCTAAATGCAGCACTAACCTTTGATGATCTTCATCAGATGACACACCTAGGACATTATGTTATACAATACATGCATGTTTTGTTCAATCAAGTTCATATTTATATCAAAAACCAGCTTTTCACATTAGCATGTGACGTTCAGAACTAGCATACCCCCCGCAAACCTCCGGTGAATTTACTAAATTACTCACGATAAACGTTCACAAAAAAAATAACAATTATTTTAAGAATTATAGATACAGAACTCCTTTGTGCAATCGAGGTGTCCGATTTTAAAATAGCTTTTCGGTGAAAGCACATTTTGCAATATTCTGAGTAGATAGCCCAGCCATCATGGCTAGCTATTTAGACACCCACCAAGTTTAGCCCTCACCAAACTCCGATTTACTATTAGAAAAGTTTGATTACCTTTGGTGTTCTTCGTCAGAATGCACTCCCAGGACTGCTACTTCAATAACAAATGTTGGTTTGGTTCAAAATAATCCATTGTTATATCCAAATAGCGGCGTTTTGTTTGTGCGTTCTAGACACTATCCGAAGTGTAAATAAGGGTCACGAGCACGACGCATTTCGTGACAAAAAAATTCTAAATATTCCATTACCGTACTTCGAAGCATGTCAACCGCTGTTTAAAATCAATTTTTATGCCATTTTTCTCGTAAAAAAGCGATAATATTCCGACCAGGAAAGCGTGTATACGTACAAAGAGAGAGAAAATAAAAGCATGGGATCCCCTCGTGCACGAGCCTGAGTCTCACAGTACTGTGACCAGCCACTATCCAAACGCGCTAATGTTTTTCAGCCAGAGCCTGCAAAGCCACGATTCAGCTTTTTGCCGCCTTCTGAGAGCCCATGGGAGCCGTAGGAAGTGTCACGTAACAGCAGAGATCCCCTGTATTGGATAGAGATAATCAAGAAGGGCAAGAAATGGTCAGACAGGGCACTTCCTGTAAGGAATCTTCTCAGGTTTTGCCTGCCAAATGAGTTCTGTTATACTCACAGACACCATTCAAACAGTTTTAGAAACTTTGGAGTGTTTTCTATCCAAAGCTAATAATTATATGCATATTCTAGTTTCTGGGCAGGAGTAATAATCACATTAAATCGGGTACGTTTTTTATCCGGCCGTGAAAATACTGCCCCCTAGCCATAACAGGTTAAGGAATAATAAATTCCCTGTAAACGGTATTTTTCTCTGCCTCTGTCGTCCTTCCCCGCACCTATGATCACATACTTTTTCACTCCACGGGGAGTTGAGCTGTAGCAGGGTGTTGCGTACCCTCCTCCAAGAGGCGTACGTATCAATCACATTTTGGAGTGCATTCTGACATCACGTGCATAAAACAACCCACGCTGGGGTGACCGTTAGAGAGATTCAGAACTCACATTTGAAAAGGTTAAATTCCACAACCACCTAAGGAAAGCGATGCCAAAACCTTTCGGCACAAAGCCCTAACCTGCAAGGAAAATAACCTAGAGAAGAGTCCCCTCAGCTGGCTGGTTCTGGGGCTCTTTTCACGAATATAAACAGGCCCCACAGAGCCCCAGGACAGCAACACAATTAGACACATTGGAAAGAATCAACCAAAAAACAGCAAATTGGAAGGCAACCTAAAAGAGAGTGCACAGGGGGAGAACACCTGACCACTAACTGACCCAAAACTAAGAAAAGCCTTGACCATATACAGACTCAGTGAGCATAGCCTTGCTATTGAGAGTGTTGCCATAGGCAGACCTGGCTCTCAAGAGAAGACAGGATATGTGGCCACTGCCAACAAAATTAGGTAGAAAACGTGAAGCACTTTTTAACCTCCTGCCAAATGTACAACCATATAAGAGACACATATTTCCCTCATATTACACAAACTCACAAAGAATTCTAACAAATAAAATGTTGACAAACTCGCATATCTATTAGGCGAAATACCGCAGTATGTAATCCCAGCAGCAACATCTGTGACCTGCTGCCAGAAGAAAAGGTCAACCAGTGGGTCAAAAACACCAATGTAAATATAACCTATATTTATTTGCCTATGTATTTCCCCTGTCATTTGTACATTCTACCATTTGCACATTTTCACAACAAATAGTAGCTTATGTAACATTTTAAATGTTATACCACAATTTTTAATTGCTAGTAATATAATATTTAAAAAGTTGTTATTCTCTTGAGACTTTTAGTGTGTGTAATGTGTACTGTTAATTGTGTTTGTTTCGTTGAATTTGCTTTGTTTGTTTTTGTTATTGTTTTATTTATTGTTAATTTCACTTTCTTTGGCAATGTAAACACGTTTCCCATGCCAATAAAGCCTCTTTGAATTGAATAGAAGATGACATTACAGAACCAATCTCTTCTCTAGCTGCCCTGGATGGTATAAGCTCTGGAATGAACCTGAATTTAACTCATGATGTTTCTTCTCACAAGTAGGCCTAGTTGAGTGTTCACTTGAACAAACCACTAAAGTCACCAAATAAGTGGCCTTTCATTTTGGATAAATACAATAGGCTTTGGACTGAGTCCAATGTTTTTGGTGGATATTATTCATATTACTTTTCACACTGTGTCAGACTTTGGAATCATTGTACTGACAACAGAGAGGTTTACAATGAGTCAGGGGAACCCAACATTGCCAAATCTCTCAGAATTCTACCCGGCTCGTCTGGCCTAAGCTCTATTTTCTACTCTTTCAAACTTAATAGCATCATAACAGAAATTGAATTTACCATGACGGAGTCTGATGAAACTTTTATTGTCTTCATGCCCATTATGGAAAAGAACAGAGAGAGAGAGAGAGAACACGGGCGATCAAGAGAAAAAGATCAGCACAGCCATTTGTAATTTTTTTTTTACCAGGCTCCCATTCAGATTAAGCAGATTTATAGGCTAGTGGGTTTGGTGATGTGGTCTTTTTAGTGTTTTCTCCCTCCCAACACTGCGCTATCAGGGCCCTCTGTAGCCCCACAGCCCTGTAATCAATATGTTGTCTCTATGTAAATGCTTGTAAAGCTGTTCCCCCTTGCCATACTTTATGGATCAGGCAATGCTCTCTAGGATTTATGTTCAAAATCCCAGCAAATTTATTGATGTTCTCATCAGGTTTGGGTTCTGGCAATGATTAATGGATATTTTAGACCCTGTCTGAACGTAAGAAAGCAGGTGCAGCTATTATGTACCTAATTATCACTATCTGGCATCCCTCACACAAAGACAGATAACTGGTGTGAACTGAGCAAGACTCTTTTCTTGTTCATTTAATTAGGGTTTGGGATGGATCGTGTTTATGAGTTTGCTTTTGTGCTGTATGTTAAGTAATCCTGATGCTTCAGGTCATTTGTTATGATAATTATAATTCCCCCCTTCATTAATGTTGATTTCAAAGTGGCAATGTTGTCACGATCTTGCCATGTTTTGGAGCCAAAAAGGAAAACATTAATTGGTATGATACTCGTACAGTATATACCAACAAATACAACTGAACAAATTAAATGTTTTCCATTTGCTTTCTAGGTGATCAAAATATGTCTTTGTGATTATTAGAAATTGTATTACAGGCATACATGACCAAATTACAATCACACAAAATCCAGCATAGTAACAGGAGCACAAACCGATCAAGGGAAAGCAAATTTAGAATTAGGGGTTGATTTCACTTATTTTGCCAGTATCTTCTTTCTAATCAATGACATCCCTTGCTGCGAGGGTTTAGATTTCATCATTTCCAGTTTGTATACAGGGTGAGGTTTCTACTAAGACCATTGCCAAGTTTAGTTTCTCATCGACTGGCCCAAGCATTCTCCAGCAAACTCAACAAATGTATTGCTAGTCTAGCATGAAAATAAATGTGATGCCAATTGTTAATACACTGCTCAAAAAAATAAAGGGAACACTTAAACAACACAATGTAACTGCAAGTCAATCACACTTCTGTGAAATCAAACTGTCCACTTAGGAAGTAACACTGATTGACAATAAATTTCACATGCTGTTGTGCAAATGGAATAGACAACAGGTGGAAATTATAGGCAATTAGCAAGACACCCCCAATAAAGGAGTGGTTCTGCAGGTGGGTACCACAGACCACTTCTCAGTTCCTATGCTTCCTGGCTGATGTTTTGGTCACTTTTGAATGCTGGCGGTGCTTTCACTCTAGTGGTAGCATGAGACGGAGTCTACAACCCACACAAGTGGCTCAGGTAGTGCAGCTCATCCAGGATGGCACATCAATGCGAGCTGTGGCAAGAAGGTTTGCTGTGTCTGTCAGCGTAGTGTCCAGAGCATGGAGGCGCTACCAGGAGACAGGCCAGCACATCAGGAGACGTGGAGGAGGCCGTAGGAGGGCAACAACCCAGCAGCAGGACCGCTACCTCCGCCTTTGTGCAAGGAGGAGCAGTAGAAGCACTGCCAGAGCCCTGCAAAATGACCTCCAGCAGGCCACAAATGTGCATGTGTTTGCTCAAACGGTCAGAAACAGACTCCATGAGGGTGGTATGAGGGCCCGACGTCCACAGGTGGGGGTTATGCTTACAGCCCAACACCGTGCAGGACGTTTGGCATTTGCCAGAGAACACCAAGATTGGCAAATTCGCCACTGGCGCCCTGTGCTCTTCACAGATGAAAGCAGGTTCACACTGAGCACATGTGACAGACGTGACAAGAGTCTGGAGACACCGTGGAGAACGTTCTGCTGCCTGCAACATCCTCCAGCATGACCGGTTTGGCGGTGGGTCAGTCATGGTGTGGGGTGGCATTTCTTTGGGGGGCCGCACAGCCCTCCATGTGCTCGCCAGAGGTAGCCTGACTGCCATTAGGTACCGAGATGAGATCCTCAGACCCCTTGTGAGACCATATGCTGGTGCGGTTGGCCCTGGGTTCCTCCTAATGCAAGACAATGCTAGACCTCATGTGGCTGGAGTGTGTCAGCAGTTCCTGCAAGAGGAAGGCATTGATGCTATGGACTGGCCCACCCGTTCCCCAGACCTGAATCCAATTGAGCACATCTGGGACATCATGTCTCGCTCCATCCACCAACGCCACACCACAGACTGTCCAGGAGTTGGCGGATGCTTTAGTCCAGGTCTGGGAGGAGATCCCTCAGGAGACCATCCGCCACCTCATCAGGAGCATGCCCAGGCGTTGTAGGGAGGTCATACAGGCACGTGGAGGCCACACACACTACTGAGCCTCATTTTGACTTGTTTTAAGGACATTACATCAAAGTTGGATCAGCCTGTAATGTGGTTTTCCACTTTAATTTTGAGTGTGACTCCAAATCCAGACCTCCATGTGTTGATAAATTGGATTTCCATTGATTTATTTTTGTGTGATTTTGTTGTCAGCACATTCAAATATGTAAAGAAAAAAGTATTTAATAAGATTATTTCTATCATTCAGATCTAGGATGTGTTGTTTAAGTGTTCCCTTTATTTTTTTGAGCAGTATATTTCCATTCAGGTAGCCGTTGAATGTATTATCATTATTATTTGGTGGGGATTTTAATGCTATCAACTAATTCTAAACCCATTCATTCGGTTGGAAACAGAAACAGCTACAGTATATAAACAATTGCTGAGGGAACGAACAGATTCATTTTCCATTCCTGTTGTTGAGAAGCATATGCATAAACAAATCCATAAAACATGCAAAAATGTAAATACATATACAAAACTATTTTGCTGACCTCTCAAAGCAGTAAAAACAACACTTTTCACGAAGTTTTAGGCCCCTGATCTGATTCCCAATTCAATCCTGTGACTCGGGAGACAGTGCTGGCAGCTTAGAGTTGGCCCGTGTTTATGCTTCTCAGACAGACTGCAGATCATGTTGTGCCATGAACAGGTTTCTTTACATATTAATTGTATCCTCCAGCTGGTGTGAGAGGATCGTTCCAGGGCCCTCGCCCTAACGGCCTCATTAGTTTTATACCCAGACATCTCAGATCAGGTTTTTTAACATTGTGATTCCAAACCACTTCAGCCTAATGATGCAACCATGTTCCTCAAGACCACCAGCCAGGCCTGTTGAACACTCCCAGATGCTGTTGAATTCACTCAGATCCAATGGAGATGTGTTGCTCACATTGTTATTTTCTGGAGATAAAATCAACAGTGCCTAATGAAATAGCAATCTGAGTGTGCAAATTGTCTGGAGACAGTCTGAAGGATGTTGTTTAACACAACAAAAACAAGAATCATCTAACTAATGACTGTGTGTACCAACCCCAACCTGAAAGAGTGATCTGTTCCGTCTTACAATAATTCTACCTATCACACCTACTACTTTAAATCAATTGTATCTATGTGGTGGTTTAGAACATGTTATCCTAATGGTTAAGTCTGTGGTCAATGGAGAAAGTGTAACAATAATGTAATTGAGTTGTGGGTTTCAGTTAAAAACCTATGATTTATTTTGGTCATTTTTATTTATAGTACATGCATATCCTATATGGAGTCTTGGGACTATCACTAGATGTTTCAGCAGCACCAATAGTTCTGTGTCATACTCAGTCGAAACCATGGATACAAAACTATTTTAAAACAAATCTCCTGAACAAGCCTTTGCTACATGCAGCTCCAATACTCCCTGGATTACAAGTTTATGTTATGCTAAATGCATAAAATGTAAATGTAATGTTGACAAATCTCCTGAGAGATTTAAGTGATTTACACGTCGGGGGATATACATCATTCAGATATGAGTTTATGTAGCAGAAGATGATGCCGTTATTCAAATGCATGTTGTGGAGGAGAAAGCAACCATATGCCTGGTACAGCTGGTTGCACTCGGGGTAAGTTGTCTCTGCCGTATACAGTGTAGTGTGCCACATGCAAATGAGATAGCTGCAAAGCATAATACTTTTAAATCCATACACATGGCAGGGCGACAACTCACATACCATATGGGGGTTTTAAACCAATACAATGGCAAGGTGACAACTCACTAACATTTTGAACTTGTTGATTGACAACAAAGATTCGGGGCAGCAGGTATTCTTGGGGTCAGAGAGTTGGGCCAGCATCTGGAGGGTTGCTTGAATGAATGCCAGGTCTGCTGGGAAAAATCTGGTAATCAAATGAAATAAAATAAAATTGTATTTGTCACATGCGCCGAATACAGCAGGTGTAGATATTACCGTGTAATGCTTACTTACCCGCCTTAACCAACAATCCAGTTCAAGAAATAGAGTTAAGAAAATATTTACAAAAAAAAATAAAAGTTGTGCGGTAGCAGAGAGAACAGTCTATGACTTGGGTGACTGCAGTCTGTGATAATTTTTTGGGCCTTCCTCTGATACTGCCTAGTATATAGGTCTGAGTGGCAGGAAGCTTGGCCTCAGTGATGTACTGGTCTGTATGCACTACCCTCTGTAGCACCTTACGTTCGGGTGCCAAGCATTTGCCATACCAGGCGGTGATAAAACCGGTCAGGATACTCTCGATGTTGCAGCTGTAGAACTTTTTCTGGATCTGGGGACCCATGCCAAATCTTTTCAGTCTCCTGAGGGGCAAAGGTGTTGTCGTGTCCTCTTCACGACTGTCTTGGTGTGTTTGGACCATGATAGTTTGTTAGTGATGTGAGCACCAAGGAACTTGAAACTCACGACCTGCTCCACTACAGCCCCGCCAATGTTATTGGGGGCCTGTACAGCCCTTCTTTTTCTGTTGTCCACGATCAGCTCATTTGTCTTGCTCACATTGAGGAAGGAGTTGTTGTCCTGACACCACACTGCCAGGTCTCTGACCTCCTCCCTATAGGCTGTCGTGACTTGACTTTAACATTCATCTTATTACCTAACTCTGTTCAATTGTTACCCAATTAGATTAATAATGTAACAATTAACTCATTAGGATCTTGGGTAACACAAGCGCGGTTCTTTAAATAGTTACCATCTCCCAAAGTAAACTCTAAAATGTCTTTACCTATCGCATCTATAAACAGTCAACTTATTAATCATAACCTCGTATCATATCATCCTTCTGAACAGTCGTAACCTCATTGCATCTGCAAAAACCAGAGCCTTACTTATGATTCAGTACTACACAAATTGGTTTAATTATTTATTTACTAGCTAATTAAATGGGAACACAGGATAAACATATACACTTTGCATTTTTATTGACTGGAGACTTAGATGAGATGGAGAGGGAGGAAGAGAGGGACAGAGACACTTAACATTGGTACATTTATAAACTAATCTCACTGTCACACCCTGATCTGTTTCACCTGTCTTGTGCTTGTCTCTCATTTATTTCTGTTATTCCCTGTGTATTTATATTGGTGTCTTCTGTCTGTCTGTTACCAGTTCGTCTTGTCTTGTCAAGTCAACAAGCGTGTTTTTCCGTGCTCAAGTTTTTCTTAGTCTCTGTTTTTATTGTCCTCCCGGTTCTGACCCTTTGCCTGCCCTGACACTGTACCCGCCTGCCTGACAATTCAGCCTGCCCTGACCTCGAGCCTGCCTGCCACCCTGTACCTTCAGACTCTGACCTGGTTGGTAGTCATTTAGCCAGGTTACCTCCGTTTTCTTGGGTACAGGGAGTATGGTGGACTGCTTGAAACATATTGGTATTACAAACTTGGTCAGGAAGAGGTTGAAAATGTCAGTGAAGACACTTGCCAGTTGGTCCGTGCATGCTCGGAGTACACATCCTGCTTATCTGTCTGGCCCTGTGGACTTGTGAATGTTAACCTGTTTAAAGGTCTTGCTCACATCGGCTATGGAAAGCGTGATCACAAAGTTGTCCATAACAGCTGGTGTTCTCATGCATGCTTTAGTGTTGCTTGACTCGAAGTGAGCATAAAAGGCATTTAGCTCATCTGGTAGGCTCGCATCACTGGTCAGCTCGCAGCTGGGTTTCCCTTTGTAGTCCGTAATAGTTTGCAAGCTCTGCCACATCCGACAAGCGTCAGAGCCGGTGTAGTAGGATTCAATCTTAGTCCTGTATTAACGCTTTGCCTGTTTCATGGTTCGTCTGAGGGCATAGCAGGATTTATTATTAGCGTCCGGATTAGTGTCCCACTCCTTGAAAGTGGCAGCTTTAGCCTTTAGCTCGGTCCAGATGTTGCCTGTAATCCATGGCTTCCGGTTGGGATATGTACGTACGTTCACTGTGGGGATGACGTTGTCGATGCACTTATTGATGAAGCCATTGACTGAGGTGGTATACTCATCAATGCCATTGGATGAATCCCGGAACATATTCCAGTCTGTGCTAGTAAAACTGTCCTGTAGAGTAGCATCCGCGTCATCTGACCACTTCCGTATTGAGCGAGTCACTGGTACTTCCTGCTTTAGTTTTTGCTTGTAAGCAGGAATCAGAAGGATAGAATTATGGTCAGATTTGCCAAATGGAGGGCGAGGGAGAGCTTTGTATGCGTCTCTGGGTGTGGAGTAAAGGTGGTCTAGAGTTTTTTTTCCTCTGGTTGCACATGTGACATGCTGGTAGAAATAAAACTGATTTAAGTTTGTCTGCATTAAAGTCCCCCGCCACTAGGAGCGTTACTTCTGGATGAGCATTTTCTTGTTTGCTATAATGGCCTTATACAGCTCGTTGATTGCTGTCTTAGTGCCAGCACAGCATTGTGGTAGTAAAAAGACAGCTGCGAATAATATAGATGAGAACTCTCTTGGTAGATAGTGTGGTCTACAGTTTATGATGAGGTACTCTACCTCAGGCGAGCAATACCTCGAGACTTCTTTAATATTAGACATTGAGCACTAGATGTTATTGACAAATAGACACACATCCCCGCCCCTCGTCTTACCAGACGTAGCTGCTCTGTCTTGCCGATGCATGGAAAACCCAGCCAGCTCTATATTATCCATGTCGTCATTCAGCCACGACTCTTGAAACATAAGATATTACAGTTTTTAATGTCCTGTTGGTAGGATAGTCTCCACCGTAGATCATCCAGTTTGTTTCCCAGTGATTGCACTTTGGCCAATAGAACGGATGGTAGTGGCGGTTTACTCACTTGCCTACAAATTCTCACAAGTATCCTAGATGCCATCTCCTGCCATTGTTCCCTTGAAGCCTGCAGGAAATGCACTATGGCTGACCCTGTGCTTCCAAGCTTTCCCTGAGAGTGTGTTTTGGATAGCTCCAAAAATAGTCTGCTACCTACAGATTCATATTTGAGTGTCTTCACAAATAGTATTCAAGCTTTTAAGCCGACCCCACCCATGCAGGATTCTGTCAACATTTGTCTTGGATCTATCTGTATTAAGATATGTTAGAATCCTGTTGCCCTTTTCCCCATGAAGCACAAGCAAACACAGGAAGGACATTCTGCAGCATTAGTCTGTGATTGATTACCCGTTAAAACCAAGTCTCAGTTTGCTGAATCAGGTGCAAATAATTTGGCAGACTCCTTAAAAGAGAATTTGCCATTTTTCATCTCCCTCTTTTCAACACACACCAACGTGCAATGCTCTGTAATCACACACACCCACGCACGCACACACGCATATATATACACACACACATACGCAACCACGCATGCACGTACACACACGTACGCATGCACTCACACTTTCCCCCTCCCTATTGTAAACACAATGCTCACCCATTCAAACAGTTCGTTAAATGGAATAATCCAGCCAAAAACAGTGATTAACCAACGCATTTGGATTAAAATATCATGGAGTTGGTCTGGGTCCCGACCTGATTCAAGTGAAACAGCAGACAGAATGAATGTAAGTATAATGGGATGAAGAGAGACAATGTGTACAGTATCTGCCTGCTCTGCCACACTGGTACAGCTAAAAATGTGTTTATGTACCATATGTGTACTGTGTATTTTTCCATTTTAGTCATTTTGCAGATGCTCTTATCCAGAGCGACTTACAATAAGTGCATTCATCTTAAGATAGATGAAACAACAACATTTCACAGTCTTAGCAAGTAGGCCAAGAGACCAGAGGTGGCAGAACAGAGTACTCGGGTTGGGGTGTGGGGTTTAAGCATTGCCTGAAGGTATTAAGATATGGGCCAATTCCCCCTTGCTGCTCTTTAGGCCAGCACCAAGGTCTTGAAGATCATGCAAACTTCGTCTGGAAGCCAGTATTTAACAATTATAAAAACAAAACTGTTATACATTACATCAAAGATTGTATATCACACTTACAGATCTAAGGGACGCACAATGATACACACACAACAAGTCACGTAAACAAAAGATGCATCAAGCAATGAGAAGTCAGGGTCAAATGGTGGAAAATATTGCCACATACACTATGTAATCGTTGTTCAAAATCTTGGATGTCGAGGCACATCATTTAACCGTAGATGAAAAGAGGGAAATGGTTTTAAGGCAGTCAAAGATATGGTGTTGCAACTTGAAATAGACTCACAGCAATTACCATCCTGGCCTTGTAGTTATGAAAGGTCAACGTGTGCCAGCTCTCTTTGAACATAACAATGTCTTTCATCTCATGATGCAAAGCATTTTTAGATTAATTTTGTATTGAAAAGTGCTAGGACAAACAGAGGAAATCATTTTTTTTCATTGCCAGACTAACCTTGAAATCGTTACTGCATCTAGAATGCAATAAACAGGTACACAGGCTAATACTGTACAGCTAAGCACTGTAAATTTAATCCCTACAGTTGGTGGGTGTATGTAGAGTAGGCTGAGATGCAGAACTAGCCTGTGTTAGCACAGTCCTTGGTGTTGAAACTGGCCCTGTTGGTGCTTCTTTTCTGGTGGTGCTGAATGGACAGCTCCACTCAAGCCTTATTCAATAGCTACAACACTCTCAATTTTGTAGAAACAAATATAATGTATAGTCCCCTTATTCTAACCTGACTTCCTATTCAAATATGACAGACAACCATGACTATTTAAAAATGTAGAATCCTATCTGAACATACAAAGCAAATGCATTCCGCAACCAGGCTAGTACGTTATTCCCATTTATCCTCTACCTAGTTCGTTGTTGGGGTTAATGTTTTATACAAAAGCTACATTACACTGAGTATGAGTGACTATTTTTGGAAGCTGTCACATTATCTGTGATATTCCCTAAAAATAGTTCACTAACTCACAACATTAACGTTCAATTGAAAGATAAGAGTGTGATAAGTGTGATAATTGGGGAAGTGTGGCTTTAGGGAAGCAGTCCATATTCCCTGTGGATCACAAATGCAGACCCCAAATTTAAAGTATGCCTGAGAAAAGGAGAGGACAGCTAGAAATTGAAATTGAACAAAGCTCTCCTGTCACTGTATGGCCAGATAATCCAAGGATATGTATGCATGAGGGCAGGCCTTGAAATTGATTAAATAACAGAACAACCTGAGGGAAGCATTCACTTTCTATCGATGGCATCCAACACTGTGTCATGTCTACCTTCTCACTGGGCCCATACAGCACATGGTGCTTCTGTGACATTACTATTCTACACCAGCAATATATGAAACTATTAGGACATGGCCCTTTGATGTCTTATGTCCCTATATGTTTAAAAAAAATACATGATGTGAAGTCCAATCCAATATTTACATTTTAATGAGCCCTGTGCACTTAGTAGCCTTGGTAGTATTTATCATGCAATAAGCAGGCAGTCTTCAGGGAGGGGGGGCAGAGCCCTGGCCCAGCCTCAGCAGCAGTGCACACAAGGCGGTTGGAGGCTAGCTCTGACAGTCCTATTAAGGGGGAATTGAGGGGAATGAGTGGAGATTTGCCTTACCTTGGCAAATTATCTCTCATACCCTGTGACAGCTACGGCAGCTCCTCAGAGCTGCTCTGTGCTGTGAATCCGCCCCGTGCTGTGAAACCGCCCTGTTCACTCATTTGGAACGCTCAAGACTCCAATGTCTCTTTGAAATCCAAGAACAACAAAGTTAAATTGGACAAATGCAGGTATCCATTGCTCCGGAAGGACAGGGAGAGTTGGAGTGCAGGGCTAAACAAGAGATGAGAACTGACTGACAGTGTGGGGCTGAAAAGCATACAAGGCAATTTAAGAATGTTATATTCAATCTCCCCTGGAAGGAAACCTGAAGCACAATCCTGTCCTCCTATTTCCTTCCTATCTGATATACCATGTAAAATGTATCAATACTAACTTGTCACAGAAAGCAGACAGGAGAGGGGAGATGGAATGTCAGGTGAGAGTGCTCCCTGAGCAACGATCAGTAGACCCTGCAGAGACAAGGTTATGACTCAACCCTGTTTCAAATGTATTAAGAGCTCTTGCTTTCTGAGAGTTTGTAAAATAGCACCAAGCCTTGTACGGTGAAGTATTTATGTTAACACAATGATCAATGACTGTCTTGTAGGAATTGGGTTCAGCTGGGTTCAGTTAAGGCAGTGCTTGAGGAGATCCATTCTCATTCAGGGATAGCAAAATACTGTATCGACTCACTCAATGTTATCTGTGAACAACAATGTGTGTCTACACATACAAAAGCTCAAACATACCTCTGTATACATTGCATCTTAGTTGATATCAGAGTCATGATGGGAGCACTGCTTTGTCATTAATGCTAACTTTCAGATGGACTTTCCAAACTCTGTATAACAATACCATATCATACCTCTGACATAAAAACATGCATAATCAATTAAAACCTGAGAGGGAAAAACAAAAGAATGAATAATCTAGAAAAATCAGTGTGGAAGCTTCCATAGTTTGCTGGATAGCCCAGTGAAAATGCAATGAAGGAACAAATGGCCTTTCCTCCTCTCCACCCCTATCACCTCTCTCCACTCCTACCCCCCTATCTAGCCTCTCCACCCTATTCCCTCTCCACCCATATCCCCCTATGTAGCCTCTCCACCCCTCCAGCCTCTGGGATGAGACTGTTGGAGACAGAACTCAGTCAGATGTAAATGATGCGGACATCAGGTGGAGGATCCACTTACAGCTGGTCTCAACTGAGTTCCCCATGACTGCCTGGTGCACCCCGCCACGCTGTCACGCCTCCAACAGACAGTTCTATTTTTTCCCTGCTTCCCCTCTCTGCCTCCAGAAGGTGCTCAACAGTGACTAAACACTCCCAAATGACCTTATCAATTGTTTTATTATTTTCGGCTGTGCTAGACAAGGTGTCAGAAACACATTCTGGTCTCATAGCTTTAGTTTGAATTCCCTGTCGCTGTAGGGGTTCTGATGCTAGGGGATTGAGCCCAGAGTGATTAGAATAAAAGCTGTAGTCATGTCTCTGAATACACAATAAGCACAACTCACTTGCAGTTTGGTGAGGAATACTTTGATTAGAGAGTGACAAATCTTGACAAGGACACCTACGGTAGTGTTACGTTTTTTTTCTCTTCTTCATACCTGCGATTTTAGGTAATCAATAAGTATTCAAGGATCTAACAAATACTTATCTTTATCAGAAAAGCATGGCTGTATGTCTTAAAGTGTTAATTGATTACATATATCTTCTTCTAAATATACTGTATATGTACCCTCTAAGAAAAAAAGGGTTACTAAAGGGGTTTCTTCGGCTGTCCCAATAGGAGAACCCTTTTTGGTTCCAAGTAGAACCCTTTTTGGTTCCAGGTAGAACGGTTTTGGGTTCCAAGTAGAACCCTCTGTGGAAAGGGTTCTACATTGAACTCAAAAGACTTCTATCTGGGATCAAAATGGTTCTTCAAATAGTTATTCTGTGGGGACAGCCAAAGAACCCTTTTAGGTTCTAGATAGGACCTTTTTTCTAAGTGTATCTGTATTAGCGAACAGGTAGATCATTGAATTACACAGGGAAAAACCAAAGTCCTCTCCAAATTCCCAGCAGTAGTTAGACAGTCAGTGCGGTTAATGAAACATCCACTCCCATTCCAACCATCTGTAGTAATTGAAACCCTCACCTTGCAAAAGGGAGAGGTTATGGGAAGATCACTGCTGCTAAAAAGACTGTTTAAAATATTAATAAAGGAATAATTGAAGATATTTCCAGCTGGCGTATTATTAATGATGATGTACAGTAGGTGAGGGAGATTGAGTGAAGTACACATTAGAGGGAAACACTGACTCATGTAAAGACATGAAGGATGTCTGCAACTCTGATGCTCTTAATGTGATCTATTGAGACACACATCCCAGACATTCCCGAATCCCCTCGGAACAACCTGACCAGATGAATGCTACATTATTTTTGTGGAAATAGAAACATGCATTTTCTGAAAACAAAAATGTTCTTTGATCTGGGTACTCAGGCTAGGCTATATATATACCATACCAGGGAAGCCTGGTCAAGGCAGTTCGATTTTTGTTCAAAATGATTATTTGTCTAAAAACATGCTTTTTCCTAAAACTTTGCACTCAGACTAGGCTGTTGATATACCATACGAGCTTTCACAGACTCCAAAACTCATTCTACTCAATGTTCTTAGCTTAGCTAAGCCTGATTTACAGCCTGATTGCTACACTATTTCTGTGAATTGTATTATTTGTCTTAAAACATACATTTTACATGATTTGGGTAATCAGACTAGGCTGTAGGTATACCATATCATCTCACACAGACTCCAAAACAATCTTTACACATTGTTCTCAGCTTAGGGACGCCTGATGAAGACAATTTATAGTTGTGAATGCTATACTATTTTTGTTGCCCAGTAATCACTGTCTTCATCTTTCTCGCTGTGCCCACTGTGTTCCTCCCTCCCTGTCACTGATTAAAACTACTATCATTACGAAGAGTTGAATGAGGAATGGGTTTCTTTACCACGGTTTACTTTACTTTGCCAGTGGACATGCCCTTGCGTCTTTTTCAGCATTATGAATCTGAAGATAAAAGTTGACTAACGGCATCTCCTGTTGTTGACTAATTTAATTACAAAGTGCACACACATACACAATTACATATAGGGATATTTTCAGTACGGCTTTTCAAATTTAATTAACAGCTTATCTAAAAGTATGGATGAGAACCTACCTTATGCTGGAATATCGATTTAATATATAAATTCACATTAGATCTGGGGAGACAAATCTAATTAGCTTTTTAGTGTGTCTCACGTTGTTTCATTTGCTTAATTATGGGATTTTTGTGGTGACTTGTAAACTAATAAAAAAGCCAATTAAATCATGAAACTGCACTTCAGTTTATAATGTGCGCAAGTATTCACCCCTTTGCTTAATCAAGCCTAAATTAGTTCAGAATTACATTTGGCTTAACAAATCACATAAGTTATATGGACTCACTTTGTGTGAAATAATAGGGGTTGGCATGATTTTTGAATGACTACCCCTTCCTCTGTGCCCCATACATACAACATCTGTAAGGTCCCTCGATCAAGTATTGAATTTCAAGCAGAGATTCCAATACATGCACATGTATTCAACAAGGCACTGAAGTAATACTGAAGAAAAAAAACACAGCAAACATATACTCTTTTTGGCCTAAATGCTAAGTCTTATGTTTGGGGCAAATCCAATACAAGTAACTGCCTCCTTATTTTCAATCATGGTGGTGGCTGAACCATGGTATGGGTATGCTTGATATTGGCAAAGACGGGGGAGTTTTTCAGGATGAAAAGAAACTGGATGGAACTAACCACAAGGCAAAATCCTAGAGGAAAGCCTGCTTCAGTCTGCATTACTCCAGACATTGGGAGAGGAATTCTACTCTCAGCAGGAACCTCACCTACAACACGAAGCCAAATCTACACTGGAGTTGCTTACCAAGAAGTGAATGTTCCTGAGTGGTCAAGTTAAATACTTAAATCTGCTTGAAAATCTATGGCAAGACTTGGAAATTGTTGTCTTGTTATGATCCCCAACACCTTGACAGAGCTTGAAGAATTTTGAAAAGAATAGGCAAATAAGAAAAGAATGGGCAAATATTGCACAATACAGTTGTGCCAAGCTCTTATGAGATTTATCCAAGAAGACTCACAGCTGTAATCACTGCCAATGATGTTTCTAACATGTATTGACTCAGGGGGGGTGAATATTTATCTAATCAAGGTATATTAGTGTTTTATTTTTCATTCATCTTTAAAAAATGTTAGAATTTTTCCTCCACTTTGACATTAGAGTATTTTGTTTAGATCGTTAAAAAAATGACAATGAAATCCATTTTAACCCCACTTTATTTTGTTACAAAGTGTGAAGAAATCCAAGGGGGTGTAGACTTTCTATTGGCACTGTATGTGCGTACCGATAAGAGCAAATCTGCTTGTGACAGATGTTGGTTTTATGCATGAGGAGTGAGAGACTATTCTAATATGCAGACACCAAAGTATAAAACAAAAATGTAATCCAACAATCAAAAGCATAAAACAACCATGTACAGTAGATGCCGCCTTGGTAAGAAAATAATGGCCTGGTGAAAAACTAGATCACAGCTCTTTGTGCTTGTATTGATAAAGACAAAGCAGACCCAGAGCCAGTCATTAGAAAACTGTAAGCTCTAATGAGAAATGTCCTTGTGCAGCAAATAGACAAAAAAAAACTATATTAGAGCTGTTAATAACGCGCTAACGGAACCTATTCCGCACAGACACACAGTGGAAGCTGCTGTTATGTAGCTCTGTCTGTCTCAAAATCAGCTATGCGCGCAGCTTTGAGCAACTATTTTGAAGGAAAATGTAAAGAAAGTTCAACCATAAACACATTCTCAGATGTTTTTTAGATAACAGCAAAAATATAATTTGTACAGATGTAGCTAGCTAGTTATGCTAACGTTAGCTAGCCTCTCTAGGCTAGGCGGGACGAATTCGTCCCACCTACGTAACAGCCACTTGCAGCCTGTGGCGCGATTTTCAAAACCTTAAAAATCCTATTACTTCAATTTCTCAAACATATGACTATTTTACAGCTATTTAAAGACAAGACTCTCGTTAATCTAACCACACTGTCCGATTTGAAAAAGGCTTTACAACGAAAGCAAAACATTAGATTATGTCAGCAGAGTACCAAGCCAGAAATAATCAGACACCCATTTTTCAAGCCAGCATATAATGTCACCAAAACCCAGAAGACAGCTAAATGCAGCACTCACCTTTGATGATCTTCATAAGATGACAACCCTAGGACATCATGTTATACAATACATGCATGTTTTGTTCAATCAAGTTCATATTTATATCAAAAACCAGCTTTTTACATTAGCATGTGACGTTCAGAACTAGCATACCCCCCGCAAACTTCCGGGGAATTCGCTAACATTTTACTAAATTACTCACGATAAACGTTCACAAAAAGCATAACAATTATTTTAAGAATTATAGATACAGACCTCCTCTATGCACTCGATATGTCCGATTTTAAAATAGCTTTTTGGTGAAAGCACATTTTGCAATATTCTAAGTACATAGCCCAGGCATCACGGGCTCGCTATTTAGACACCCGGCAAGTTTAGCACTCACCATAATCATATTTACTATTATAAAAGTTTGATTACCTTTTGTTGTCTTCGTCAGAATGCACTCCCAGGACGTCTACTTCAATAACAAATGTTGGTTTGGTCCAAAATAATCCATCGTTATATCCGAATAGCGGCGTTTTGTTCGTGCGTTCCAGACACTATCCGAAATGGTAAAGAAGTGTCGCGCGCATGGCGCAATTCGTGACAATAAAATTCTAAATATTCCATTACCGTACTTCGAAGCATGTCAAGCGCTGTTTAAAATCAATTTTTACGCCATTTTTCTCATAGAAAAGCGATAATATTCCGACAGGGAATCTCCTTTTCGGCAAACAGAGGAAAAAATCCCAAAGGCGGGGGCGGTCGGGGTCACGCGCATAAGCCCGTGTCCCTTGATCGGCCACTTGAGAAAGGCGATAATGTGTTTCAGCCTGGGGCTGGAATGACGACATTCTGTTTTTTCCCGGGCTCTGAGCGCCTATGGACGACGTGGGAAGTGTCACGTTAGAGCAGAGATCCTTAGTAAATGATAGAGATGGAAAAGAAGTTCAACAAATGGTCAGACAGGCCACTTCCTGTAAAGGAATCTCTCAGGTTTTGACCTGCCATTTGAGTTCTGTTATACTCACAGACACCATTCAAACAGTTTTAGAAAATTTAGGGTGTTTTCTATCCATATGTAATAAGTATATGCATATTCTAGTTACTGGGTAGGAGTGGTAACCAGATTAAATCGGGTATGTTTTTTATCCAGCCGTGTCAATACTGCCCCCTAGCCCTAACAGGCTAGCTAACCAAACAAATGTTTACAATGCAATGGCTGAATGCCTCTTGATATAACTCTAACTTTCCACAATTATTTTAATCAGAACAGGACATCCATTCAATTTAGCTACTGTTTTTGTTGTAGTTCTCAGGTCAAAAGATATAAGCAAATGATGCCAATTCTAGTTCATGTTGAAGTAGCCTTGGCTAGATCTAATACCTGTATTAGCCTACATGAACTCAGTCATAGCTGCCTGTTGTTATTTCCTTCTGTGGAATTCATAACATTCTTGGACAGCTTTAAATGCTCTTAGTTATTTGTATCCATAGGACCAGTTATTTTTTCCTGTAGTCAATCCTCCAATCTGAAATTGGGAGAACACTATTTTAAAATGCCTGTCTGAAGCTTTAACAGTACAAGTGTGTGTGTGTGTGTGTGTGTGTGTGTGTGTGGTGTGTGTGTGTGTTAGTTAGTTACACTTCAAGAACATTGACAAGAGGGAGTAGGCCTACTTTAACATTAAACTTAAATTCTGTTTCTGACACAGATTATTTTGTGTTTCCATCCCTTACAGTCACAGTATTCCTGTAACTCAATGCACTGCTTTTTAAATGGAAACATCTTTCTTTAGGGCCAAATTTGAGCAAATTCTAAAATTGTGATTAATCATGATTACCTACAGAAAATCATGCGATTAATCACAATTCATTATTTTACTCGTTTGACAGCCCTAATCTATACACATACATAAAACAGCAGATGTATCTAGATACATTGTACCAAGTACCTCAATTGTCCGAGCAGTCTTAAATGGCAGATAGAATGGTGTTTCTAAGCTGTGTGTTTCTGTAATGTGTAATAAAGTAGACGATGTGACTCTCCATGGCTGTTGAGCCAAACCTCAGGTGTGAGGATTCCTACTGTCACACTCAATATTGTCCCCTTTAATTATCGACCTGAGTTAGGGATGGAAGTTATGATCTCTCTCTCTCTCTCTTTACTTGGTTCTAATATATCTTTCTCCCTCTCCCTCTCTCTGCTTCTCTCTCTCTCTCTGTCCCGCTCTCTCTATCTAACAGTGCCCAATGGATGCAAAGTGAACATTTGGAAAGGTTTCAGGTATTACTTGAGAGATTTTAGTACTGAGTAGTAAAACCTTGATAGTTCAAATTTCTCAATATTCTGCAGATGTGGATATTCGGTTGTTCCTTTTGTTCCCTGCTACGTTAATCTATTCTTTCTTTCTCTTTCATTAAAATCCTTGAGTAAAGACTACCCATTGGATTGCCTCCCTATGTTTATTTATTGGTGGCAGCACGCTGCACTTCTACTAAATCTAATGGTATTTGCACTCCTATTCATTCTGGCGGTCTGCCACAATTCAGTTGCTTTTCATTTATCAAAGGGCTCTCTGCACAGACTGCACTAACCGAGCAATCAGTCCTTATTGTGCCTTTCCAACAGCTTATTACATTGGAACAGGCCAACAATGCAAAAAATATGCGTCGGCTATTGCTGAGATTCTGGTATGATAATGAAGCATTCTTCTGTCCACAGTTCAGGGGGTCAGCCCCCTTGGCTGGTAGTGCGGCAGGGTGAATGCACCATTAGTAGACCTCGGAGGAAGCTGAACTATAGATTATGATTTTAAGGGGATAGCAATTTGCCGTCCCCTGTGACCTCAACCCCCTGATCAATGTTTTCAATATGAGTATTTATAGATGTGACCAGGCTTAATATGAGGATGCTACTTCTACCCAATGGGGTCACATTAGGAATGCAAGACATGGCAGACACCTTAAGTTCCCTGACTGGATGTTTTCCAAATATCGTAATATTGTACCCCTGCAGAAATTACAGGGATCATTGCTAGGGTACAGACAGTGTGAAAATGAACTCTTGCCACTTAACAGGATATAGGATAATGTTTTGGCACAGCCCAGCTTCAAGGAGAGACTGTAGAAAACCAACCCAGATAATTGTTTTCCAACACTTTACCTAATGTAGTGCAGAGCTGGGGATGAAGATGGAGTTAGGTTCTGTAGAATGATTGATTTCACTTGCCATGTCAAGTCTATTGAATTTTATTTCATTAAAAGGTACAATTAAAACCTGGGTCAAATACAGATGTTAAATAGTTTCTTACAGATACATGGATGTTTTGGGAATGTGTTTGATTTAGCTTGGAGTTTGCACTGTTTGTACGTTGAGACGTTTTTTTTATTTTATATTCAGCATCACTATGTCAAGGGAAATGTTGTATTCCTTCTAACAAATATATCAACATATATATTGCAGGATGTTGTGTATCCCTGGAAATAAATCAGAATTAATTTAAACATAACAGTTTTGAAAACAGTTTTGTCCCGTGTGGCTCAGTTGGTAGAGCATGGTGTTTGCAACGCCAGGATTGTGGGTTTGATTCCCACGGGGGACCAGTATGGAAAAAAATGTATGAAATGTATGCATTCACTACTGTAAGTTGCCTTTTTAAACACTTTTAATATAGGATCTGGCCTGGTGTAACCTCATATCCCAGTGATAATACCTTGCATTTTGGCTGGGAAGAAAACACTTAAATTGACCCTTCGCTAAGCCCCACCCCCCTCGGTTACCGTTGCAACCTCAGACATCATTTTCCCCGGAAGCCCATTTCCCCATACGAACCCTTGGCAAAATCCCTTCACAATGATTTGAAACGGTGTTTTTAATACACAATTGAATTAAACACAGACTACCCCTTGCTAATCAGGAAACTCTCTGGTACGTTGTGGTGAACTGTCCGTTTAACTAACCAGTTCGCACGACTTACCTACTGTAGAATGATATAGCTAAAAGGTACCAAACAGACCTGGGTCAAATGCAGATGCATGGATGTTTTTATTTAACCTTTATTTAACCAGGTAAGACCCATTGTGGTTAAAAACCTATTTTGTGAGGGTGACCTGGCAAGAAGGCAAAACAGGGAAATAGCAGCGTGTACATAAAATTGTGTGTTAAAAAATACAACAACTTACAGTTAAAATGTTACAAGTTACAGTTAAAAAGACAAAGTGTCACAAGTTACAGATACATTTGAATATTAGAAACAACTGTAGCTATCACAAACAGTGTTGTCGATCAGGGTCTGAAAAACAGGCAAGGACAATAACTCCCCTAACTTTAATATCTTTTGAAGCATGTTCCAGGATGAAGGGGCATTATGGTAAAAATATTTTTTCCCTATCTGAGTTCTAGCCTTAGGAACAGACAATTATAGCAGCGACTGTATACGACGACTGTATTGAGTGAGTGATCTGATCAGTAAGGAACAGAGATACAAAGGGAGTTGCCCTATTCATGCTTTGTACACAAAGGTTTACCAGTGCTTTAGCCTCCTGTTGGAAAGAGAGGTCCATTGCGCCATGGCATACAAATCACAGTGATGGGTGAGTGATCTAGCGTTTGTAAAAAATCTCAAAGCACATGATACACTGTGTCCAGAGTTTAAGGTACTTGCTGAGTCCTGCATATAGACAATAACACCATAATCCAGCACTGATTAATTAAAAAGTGCTTTGAACAAGATTCTTTCAAACTGACATTGAAAAGCTAGATTTGTTCCTAAAATAGAAACCCAAATTCAACTTCAGGTTCTTGGTCAAGTTATTAATGTACTGTTTACAATTAAGCATTTCATCTAACCAAATGCCAAGATACTTATAGGAAGTGACCCTATCAATTTGCTGGCCTTTTAGAGTTAAAATCTCCAAGTGACTCCATCTGTCTACATTCAGAGAAGAGAAAGCCATACATTTTGCATTAAGCACAAGTTTCGATCCGAAAAGTTTCCTTTGAATCGCATCAATAGCAAACTGTAAGTTCTAAAAAGCCTTCTCAATGTTAGATGCGCTAGAATAAATAACTGTGTCATCAGCATACAGATGGAGATTTGCAGAGTCAGTCTTCCTATGTCATTTATATACAGTGTAAAAAGGATCAGACCTATAATTCAGCCCTGGAGAACTCCTTTCGTAAGCCTTCGAAACTGAGATTTCATACCCTCCTGTGCTACACACTGTTCTGTCAGAAAGGTAGTTTTGGAACCAATCCAATGCATCAACACTTAAAACCTGCACAGGATCGGTGTGTCCCCCGCGGGATGGTTGAGCTAACATAGTCTAATTTGATTAGCATGAGGTTGTAAGTAAAAAGAACATTTCTCAGGACATAGACATATCTGATATGGGCAGAAGGCTTAAAGTCCTGCTAATCTAACTGCATTGTCCAATTTACAGTAGCTATTACAGTGAAATAATACCATGCAATTGTTTGAGGAGAGTGAACAGTTATTGTAACGGTCGTCGTACGTAGTGGACCAAGGCGTAGCGGGTTGAGTGCTCATAATGACTTTTATTGAACACAAACAAAACAAAACAAGAAAATGATCGAACGAACAGGATTGCAGGCTAAAACACACAGCAGTGCAACCACAACTTCCCACAAAGGGACAGGTGAAAAACAGGCTACCTAAGTATGACTCTCAATCAGCAACAACGATGTACAGCTGTTCCTGATTGAGAGCCATACCAGGCCAACACAAAGAAATACACAACATGGATAGATCCTAGAATACGAAACAATAGAACATAACCCAAAACCCTGGAATACTCTAACCAAACACCCCTCTACATAAACACATATACTAACAAACCCTGAACCACATAAAACAAATACCCCCCTGCCACGTCCTGACCAAACTACAATAACAAATAACCCCTTTACTGGTCAGAACGTGACAGTTATGAACTTGAAAATGTATCAATAAACCAATTAGGCACATTTGGGCAGTCTTGATACACACTTTTGAACAGAAATGCAATGGTGCATTGAATCAGTCTATACACACTGCTGCCATCTAGTGGCCAAATTTTAAATTGCACCTGGGCTGGAATAGTACATTATGGCCTTTCTCTTGCATTTCTTTGTATTATCTTTTACCAGTTCTAATGTGTTATATTTTCCTACATTATTTAAAATTTTCACAAACTTCAAAGTGTTTCCTTTCAAATGATATCAATAATATGCAAAACCTTGCTTCAGGTCCTGAGCTACAGGCAATTAGATTTGGGTATGTCATTTTAGGCAAAAATTGAAAAAAAGGGTCAGATGCAACCAACCTTTTTTAGTCTATACAACAGCACGGTATAGTCAAGAGCGTCAACAGGGTCTTCAATAAGTCAATAAAAAGTGAAACATTAACCTTGTCCTGAGTGTCTAGAATATCACCTACAACCTTAGTTACTACAGTAATTGTACTATGCTTGGCTCTTAAACCCAACTGGAATTGAGATAAAACTGAGTTATTATAAAGAAAGTATTTCAACTGTGAGTTCACCAGGTTTTCCAAAACTTTTGCCAGTGCAGACAGTTTTAAAAATGGGATGATAAGTATCCAACTGGGATGGATCTTCACCCCATCTATTTCATTGGTAAAATGAAATAGATGCAGCAGTTTCATTCACAGCCTCATTCAAGATGTTAGGATAGAGTTCATTATCAAATAAATGCCCAGCCTTAGCAAAATGCTCATTAAACATGTCAAGCAGTTTATTCTTGTCAGTCACATCCATTAAATTTGAAGTCAACGTCAGCGGAAGACCAGTAGATTTCATGTCAGCATTCATGGATTTAATGGTTTTCCATAATTTCGTCGGTTCTTGAGGTTTGCCTTGGTTGATTTGTAATAGAAGCTAGATTTGCATTTCTTTATTAACAAGGTGCACTTATTTCTCAGTGCCCTGAATAACTGCCATTCAGCCTGGGAATTACCCTATCTGGCTTTGGCCTATTGTGAATTTAGTTTACGGATCAAATCATATAATTAACCTGTAAACCAGGGATTGTCTCTACCTCTTACCTGGTACTTTTTGAGAGGGTGGTGTTTATCACAGATAGTAAAAAACATGGAATGAAAATAGGAGAATGCCTCCTCGATGTCCGGAACGTATAGAACTATTCCACTGCTTTCCTATAGAACTATTGAACTGCTTTCCTTCAGAACTATTGAACTACTTTCCTATAGAACTATTGAACTGCTTTCCTATTTGGGGTATGCTTGATTTAGCTTGGAGTTTGCACTTTTGGGAGTTTGCACTTTATGAACTAACTGGCATAATATCATCCCGATCATATGGCCAATGTTCCAGCCAAGAGGATACCTGATAGGTGACATCTGACACCCTGTCACCAGACCCATTATTAGTCCTGACACAGTGTGATGTGTAATATTGATCACTTTTGCCAATAATCTGATCACCAGCTGTGTCTGTACAAGGGGATGTGGATATGGGAGGAACCTATGTAGACTATAGTGGCGCAGGTCTATAAATATGAATGGGCGTGTGTGTGTGTGTGTGTGTGTGTGTGTGTGTGTGTGTGTGTGGAAGCATGTGCATAAGGTGTCTGTCTGTGTTTGTTGCTGTTTGTCTCTGTATAGCAGAGTTGTTCTTGTTGTCCTTAAGATGACAGAGGTTTGATTCAATACCTTACCGAGCATCTAATCTAGATGTAGCTACCTCTAGCTATTTATGCATTCAACCTACAATAAATACCTCCCTTTGGTTTCTCCTGGCACTCGGTGTATCATATCATTAATAACATTAGAATTGAATAAATAATGTTACAGCGCTTGGTCTAACCTGTTGTATTAGTAATCAATTTAGCTTTCTGAGGGAATCCCAAAACAGGTTAAAAGGGGTTGACGCATGTGAATGGTGAAATTAGAAAGCATCCGAGGGTGGAATTGTATGACTGTGTAAAAACATGTCTACTCTCATGCCTGTCATAACAGGCATAGAGGCATCCTGAAGCATTCAGAACCACTTACGCACACCTCTCTCCCAATCAATACTGCTCATTCAGACATAAATTACTGTATAGGATTTAAGTTTTTCAGTTGAACGAGTGAGAGTTCAGACAGTTTGAGGTATGTGATAAGTAGCCCTTTTTAATGGTAGCTCATAATTTCATAGATCAATGAGTATTACCTACAGCAGTAAAAAGGTAGAATTTGTAATGGGGCCAAACTCTACATTCACCTCCCCATTGTCTTTCAAGGACATTGCCTTTTAAATCCTGGGCTACTGTCTTCTTTGAACGTTTATCTTCGCTGATGTACAGAATATTTCTGTGTCATATCCTAACAGCAGATATGATTGGAAATTTTCAGCCGGAGGAGAGGATAGTAATCCTATAGAATTGCTTTAGCTCATTCAACAGTCAGTATGCAATATGCATTGGTGGAAGAATCTCTCTGGTTGGAAAAATTTCTGTCTGAAATGGGTTCAGTTAGCGAACTAGCTAAACTAAGTATGCAACTAGGTGATTGATTATGTTGCAAATGTACAACTCAACCCCAGGGGGATATGGCAGTGAGTTACAAGGCACTACACACGATTTGTAAACTCAGCATAACATTTTAACTAGTAGCAGTGATGGCAATATCTATCGCTGAAGTGATAAATGGCTTGCAACGACACTCAAAGCAGCTCTCGCCCATAAAAGACCATGAAATTCAAAACGCAGGTAATAGAACCAGAGCTATATAATTATTATTCGACTTCTGTTGGGAAGCCATCGTTCTAGCTGCTGTAGCTTCAGGCCATTCCTGACCCAAAAGCCGGCATTCAGTGGACAAAACGAACAGCTTTGCTACATAAATGCAATTTGAAGTAGGCAATTGCATCTTCACATTCACCCAAAAGATATCAAAATGGGCTGGCTATTATGAACTGCTCAGGCTAGATAAGCAGTCTCAGCTGCTGAGTATGGAGTGGAATTAGCTAGAAAACCTTTATTCATCCCAGACATGTTTACTAGTCCTGCAGGGGAAGCTTGCGAAATTGGTGTAAAATTCAATTAACACATAGCCTGAAAATACCCAGAGCAAATACCTGCTATTTAATTGTATACAGAGATGTTGCATATTACTTGTCCCAGCTCATTGGCTTGAAACACATTGCTAATTCCATTTAGCCGATAGGTGAGCAGCTTGGTGAGAAGATCATTTAAGGACACAGGTTTGTTCTAAAGGAGAAACACTGAAAAATATGAAGAAAGTATCTATTGATTAAAGAGGTGGCCATGAAAATCCAGATTTGTATACTATATCTAATACCGAGAAAAGGGGAATCCATCACTATTGGCATTTTGTGTTGATGACCTGAGAAAGTGAGGGAGCTTTATGGAGGCATTATAAGCGGGCTGTCTGGGCCTTTTTAAAGGCACATCACTCAGGATGTCGCAGAAATTGGTTTGCACCCGTCAGCTCTCGACAGAACATTTCACCACTGGACTTCAACTCCAAACACACAGCTGCTCCACACTGATGGGAACCTCTGATGCACAGGTACTCACACATGCATGCAAGCGCACATACACAAAGCCACGCAAACACACACATAGTAAGCGATAGAGATTATCAAAACACTGAGATCCAATCTAAATAGAGAGCAACAAATCAAACCGGCAGAGTGGAAAAACGGTTTAAAGCCCCAGTGTAGTCAAAATTGTGACTTTCCTGTGTTTTTTTATATATTTCCACACTATGAGGTTGGAATAATACTATGAAATTGTGATAATTATGACAATGCCATTTTACAGTAAGAGCTGCTTGAAAAGACCACCTGAAATTTCAGCCTGTTTTGGTGGGATAGAGTTTTGGCCTACCTGATGACGTCACCAGTGGGAAATTAGTTAACAGACCAATAAGAAAGACAATTTAAACCTCTCTGCCAACACCTAGTTTTCAGTTTTCCCCTCCCTACTCAGACCACTCCCAGACAATCTTAGATAAATTCTTGGTTGAGAAATTGCTTTTTGCTAAGAAGCTCATTTTTGTTTCTTTTTGTCTATTTTAATTAAAAACAATCACAGGAAGGTGCTTAATTTTTACCCAGAAATGTGATATTTAGAAAAAAATGGCTGCATTGGACCTTTAAGAAAACCCTTAAAACAACGCCAGGGTTCACTTCATCATTGAACTCCTTAATTCAATCTTTACTTGTTTTCACCTCTTCACTGTTTATTGCTGTCTGCAATTACAGCAATTTTTAAATAGATGAGTGTGTCTTCTAGTAATGGAGTGTTCCATTAAATCATTTCAGATATGTGTCTGTTGGATGTTGCAGCACATAAGCATGGCACACACACACACACACACACACACACACACACACACACACACACACACACACACACACACACACACACACACACACACACACACACACACACACACACACACACACACACACACACACACACACACACAGATTTGAGGAATAGTGTATGGGATGTTATGTTACAGTGCATAAGCATTCAGTGCACAGGGAGTCGGCTCTCTCATTTCCATAACTGCTGAAGTTAGCTCCTGCCAGGTATTGGGAGAGCTTACTTCCTCCTGTGTTTAATCCGGAGGCCCTGTCAAGCGAGACTGATGAATCTTGTCAATCTCGGAGTGGCAAGAGACTTGATTGACCTAAAATCTAGTGCTAATTTATTAAATACATTGCTGGGATACAGAAACTCAATTTGACTCAATTTGACTGTGAATATATATGGAATGTTTGTGAATAACTAAACTGGCAGGCCAACTTCTACCTCAGTTAGAGTTAACTTTGTTGTATTAATTCCACTAAAGACACATTATCTAAATTAGCAACATTAATGCTACTTTTTGAAACACAACAAAGTCCTTCCAGATTTTTCACTTCAAGGATTTGGATTGGGTCTCTTTGTATGAACTTATTGTTGTTTAACAAAATACAAAAGCCTCAAAAATATGAAATGTTCCAAGCCAGTGACTGAAGTAAAACATGAATGACATGAGGCGAGACTTTATTTAATATTTCATAATCTGGCTCCTGTACCTCGGTTGAATGGCCAACCGACCGATTCCCTCCTCCGTCAGTCCACTATCTTTAAAATTACTGTAACTCCGTGACACTTTCAATTTTTCTTCATATTCGTGTCAACAACTTTCCATTCCAATAGCTTTATTCTCCTTAATAGGCATTCCAATAACATTAGACACCTTAAGGTTTTCAATCTGCGCTATGGTCTGAAGAGTTTATCCATTACTCCTGGACCCTGCACAGCACCACATTGCTCTGAGTCAGAGAACCTGACCTACTGTAGAAACCTGGACAGGCAGAGAGGAGAGAGCCAGAGAGCCACAACCCAACCCACCTATTGGCTTTTAGGCATTGTGCCACTGTGCCTTGGTCCGCTACTAGTTGTTATTGATGATATTTAAATGTTTCTCCTTTATTGCATAAGGTGGGAGGTAGAGGTGAAGATGAGCAGTGTTTATTCATTTTGCACAGGCTATGGCACTCCAGCAATGCTCTTGTATTTAGTGTGAAATTGTTGAATGAAAAGAGGGGATATTCAATCGTTTTCATGTATACAACCGTATTAAATGCTTATGAGTTATCAGCACACCTTATGTCATTAGTGTATTCATTTTGCTGTACTGGTTGTCTCTGGGTTCATATGTCATACTACTATTTAATTATCAAGCTTGAGGTGAGATGAAAATAAAATGTTGTCAGACAGGTTTGGGTCTCTATGGGATGATGTTCAATGGGTCCCTCTATGTAACACCCAATGACACTTCAGCTGTGGCACATACTGTGTGTTGTTAACAGCATGTTTATGTGTTGAATTAATGAAATGCACTTATGTTTTTCAGGTCAGTGCTGAGGAATCCTTCCATGGACAGACCTTACGCTTGTTCTCATTATCTTGAGATTAAATAATCTTCTGTGCCACCCAGGTGGCATCTACACAGGGGCCATGTCCGAAATCTGTCTTGCCTACTACTTACTAAAACTACTGTACAGCGCATACTTTTATCTGATTATCAGCTGTTGTCAAACATACATAGGTCTCGAAAGACGATTCTCTTCCTCAATAGTGTGCAGTGAATTCTACTAGATGAAAAGACAAAATTAGTATGACATCCTGGTATTTAAAGCATATTACATTTTTGGAAATGTTCTTTCTATTTTTGCATACCTAAAATGCCTACTATTTAGAACTTAAGTTGGGTATTCGGACATGCCCCTTGTGAATGAGGTGAGTCACCCCCTATACAACTGAGAAAGAGCTATAAATCCAATCCATTATTATTAAGCCACTGACAATTTCACTGGGTGTGAATTCTTGTTTGGGGAAGGAAATGCTGCACTTGCATGTCCAGGAAGTATTGAAACCACATAGGTAGCTGGTCTAGAGAAGGAATCAAGCAATGGTGAATCATATCGGTTGGGTAATGCAAATCCCTGGCTCATTAAAAAAGGTTGGATACAATACAGGGCATTTTTATCATTAGAGGTTTCTGTTCTGTTGCAGAGATCCAGATTATTTGTAAACGATTATCTACTGGTTCCAGGACAGATTACTCACTAAAGGTTATCAGGGTTGAACACAGCTATATTGAATGCCAAAGCAGTGGGGTGCAATCAGGATTTGGTATTTAAGAGACAATAGTAAGACAAAAACTAATTTGCTTTTTGCTCTGTCGCTGTCCAATGCTCACAGCTGTACGCTGTGCAATTGTAAGGTTAGTGCTACCCACCAGGTGAGGGTTTCACAGCATCACCGCTGCAGATGTAATTTTGGAGGACAAATCAATCATTGAGTTGAGGATGTGGTTTACACACAAGGGAAATGACAGTCAATTCTCTCATCAAATGTCTAGACTCAAGTATAAATGCCATAACTGTTCAGTAAATCACTATTCCTTGAGGTATTTCCATTTTCATTCGGAATTAGGTGGCTGAAACATTGTGAGTATTGATTGCTGTCATAGACTTGTACCCAGGGTGTCATTACCGGAGCATGGTGGCCTTCGCTGTATAACCAACTGTAATATTAGGGATTACAGTCCTCAAATATCACCACCCAGGGCCTCTTTGCCCCATTTCAAGGCTTGAAAGGGTCATTACACACCATTGTTCAGTCATATATGTTATTATAGACCATAAATATTGTTAGAGGAATTTGTGTTGTGCCATCAGCATGTCAAAGCGTCATTCCTTAGCTGCTGTAGCTGGATTGGACTAGAATACTCACCCACGCCCCTTAGATGTATAGTGTCCCAGGGCTGGCTCTAGCCTAGTTTCAAAACTGATATGACTTTGGTGTATGTAACTTGTGAGCTGTGGAAAGCATTTTTATCTTTAAGAATAATATAAATTGGGACAAATAGATAAATAAGACAACGTCACAGACCTAAAGTGCCAGTGGTTCCCAACGGGGTGGGAAAGGGTTTGACGTGTGTCAAAGTAGCCAAATCATCTCACTCTAGACCATGGATGGGCAACTGGCCCCATTTTGTAGGCCCCCTTTTTGTAGGCCTGCAGATAAATTCTTGCGCTGACCCTGAAAGGAGGCCTTACGAAACTGCGCTGCACCACTGCCACAAGCACATCATTATGCAAATTACATTTAAAGGGGTGAAATCCCCAAATAACTGTCTAACCTAGTACACATAAATGTAGCTAGTTGTGCTAGAAATTTTATATGTACAATTATATATATTTTTAATATGTTCATGCTTTTCTCACCTGAGAAAACAATAGCTGTTTCAAAGGGGTTGTGACTGGTATCAAAACTCTTCCGTGATAGCCGCCGGTAGGATACACTTAGGCATCCATCCACCAGAGTAGGCTATCGAGGAGAGGAACAAACTCCTCCATTTGTCTTTTAACGAATTGACACTCCTACATTTGGCGACCACTTATCGGTTTCCGGGTCACGGAGGAGGACGCAGGAGAGGACAGACTTTTTCCCAACTGAGAATCTCCCTATGAATCATCCCATCCACAGCTTAGTATGACTCAGCCCACCAGCAGAATAAAGACACCCTCGGCTTCTGTTGAAAGCTGAGAAGCATTGTCAACTTGGCCTGCTGTGTCAACCAAGACCCACAACAGGCACTCAGGATGAGTCATGGGGAGATGAGTTATAAAAACATAATGAAAATACAATGAGTCTGTCACTTCCAGAGAGTGAAAAAGCCCCCTTGAAAAACTATGCGCACTTGTAATTTTATTGAAGGGCAGTCCGCAATCAGAGGAGTATTCAAGCTTTCTACCTCAAACATCTGTGTCTACCAACAACATTTTTAAAGGAAAATAAAGTAACACAATATATACAAATAACACAAAATAACTTGCCAAGACTATTTCAGACTGGTGTTTCCGTGGCTACCAACGTACTGTATGTTTAAGAGCAGTAAGGTGTAAGTAATGCTTCCAGTCAGACTGTTCTCTTCCAAGTGGAATGGTCTCTTCTCTCTGACGGACAGACTGCCCCCAGCCCCATCCAAGACAGGACAGTCAGATCGGACAGTGCATCATGAAACCTCCAACAGCTTAATTAGACAAATCCCAATGAGATCTACAGAATGCGTCTTGACATTTTAACGGCTTTTAAGATGTTGTCTTCCACAGTGATTATCCCAGGAACCCAAGTTATTAGTGGGTCATTATCTAGGATAAAAAGGCAGGTATGTGTGTAGGGAGGATTCACATCACATAGACTTGAGAGGTTGGTTTTGATATATTCCACTTCTTACAGTTTTGACTAATGGACATGGTTTATAGTCCCAGACATTTCCCAGTTAGCAGCAATTCAAATCACAGAAATGAAGAATTAGAGTATAAAGACCATGCCAAAAACTGCCTCAGATTTCATGCAAGCATGATCGTTTAACCTGTTGGGGCTACAGGTTAGCAATGAACCCCGAGCCGGGATTGCTAACAAGGCTGGAAATTCAAAACATCAAAAATCTAATAATTTCAATTTCTCAAACAATCAACTATTTTACACAATTTAAATGATAAACATCTCCTTAATCTAACCACATTGTTCGATTTTCAAAGAGGCTTTACGGCAAAAGCATAAAGTTAGATTATGTTAGGACAGTACATAGCCACAAAAGTACAAACATCCATTTTCAATTCAAGGTCAGGCATCACCAAAAGCAGAAACCAGCTTGAATTATGCACTAACTTTTGTCAATCTCCATCAGATGACACTCCTAGGACATTATGTTATACAATACATGCATTTTTTGTTCCATCAAGTTCATATTTATATCCAAAAACAGCATTTTACAGTAGCGTGAAATTCAGATTTTTTTCTTCTCTGAAATGCTTCCGGTGAACATAACAAAATTACTTTTCGAAAACATTGGTAAATTATAATATTGTCATTCAAAGAATAATATATTATCATCTCGTAATTGCTACCGAATGGCCAGATCTCAAAATAACTTTACTGGGAAATCACATTTTGCAATAAACGGGGTGCTATGCTAAGAACAACAGGCTATGCTATACAGTTAGCATCATCTAAAATCGATAATAACATTGTAAATACCCCCTTACCTTTGATTATCTCCATCAGAAGGCAGGATCCCAGGTCCGGAAGGCATTCCAGGTCCGGAACAAATGTGGTTTCTTTTGACAAAGTTCATAATTTATGTCCAAATAACACCAAGTACTTAGCGTTCATTATGCTCCCACAAAACGTGGTGTGGGGCTGGTAAAATCACGCCGAAAAGCTAAAAAAAACCTAGTAAATAATCTATTTATGTTCGTTCAAACATGTCAAATGTTGTTTAGCATTAATCTTTTGGTCCATTTTTAACGTTAAACATCAGTAATATTTTCACACAACCTATCCTATGTCTAGATAAAAAATGATGACAAACTCACGTCTCTCAGATTTATGCGCAGGCGCAAAAAAATGAAGTGATGACATGTCAACTTCCTTGGATTCTAATTTGCTCTCTGTTTATCATAGACGCTTCAAACAACTTTATAAAGATCGTTGACATCTAGTGGAAGCCGTAGGTGTTGCGAAATGAATCCTTTCTCACTATGGTATCTATAAAACAATGACACTAAATAGTACAGTCACAAAATCCACATTTTTTTGGATCTATTTTTCACAGGTTTTTGCCTGCAATATGAGTTTTGTTATACTTACAGACACCATTCAAACTGTTTTAGAAAATTCAGAGTGTTTTCTATCCGAATGTGTTAATAATATGCATATCCTAGCTTCTGAGTTGGTGTAGGAGGCAGTTAAAAATGGGCACATATTTTTTTCAAAATGTCTCAATACTGCCCCCGAGCCCCAACAGGATAACCGCAAAGCATTTGAGCATAACTCAAGTGTCTGTAATGACTTCACCTGTCGACCCCTGCACTGAGATGGCCACCAAGGAGCTCCCAGTCAGCCTTGAATAATGGCTATGCCTGTCTCTGTATCAACTGGCCTGAGGGTCAGCTGACATATCACATCGGCCGCAAACTGAGACTACTGTATTACTTTTACAGCTGCTGTGTTTGTCCGCCTGCTGTGTTTGTCCGCCTGCCACTTGGAATTTTACATTGACACTGGCCTGGAATTCTTCAAAGTGCTCCCTCTGTTGTTTCCTGAAGTCCACGATCATCTCCTTTTTTTTGTTGACGTTGAGTGTGAGGTTATTTTCCTGACACCACTCTCCGAGGGCCCTCACCTCCTCCCTGTAGGCAGTCTCATCGTTGTTGGTAATCAAGCTTACCACTGTAGTGTCGTCTGCAAACTTGATGATTGAGTTGGAGGTGTGCATGGCCACGTAGTCATGGGTGAACAGGGAGTACAGGAGAGGGCTGAGAACACACCCTTGTGGGGCCCCAGTGTTGAGGATCAGCTGGGTGAAGATGTTGTTTCCTACCCTCACCACCTGGGGGCGACCCGTCAGAAAGTCCAGGACCCAGTTGTTCAAGGCGGGTCGAGACCCAGGGCCTCAAGCTTAATGATGAGTTTGGAGAATACTATGGTGTTAAACGCTGAGCTGTAATCGATGAACAGCATTCTTACATAGGTATTCCTGTGCAGTGTGATTGCGATTGCATCGTCAGTGGACCTATTGGGGAGGTAAGCAAATTGGAGTGGGTCTAGAGTGACATGTAGGGTGGAGGTGATATGATCCTTGACTAGTCTCTCAAAGCACTTCATGATGACGGAAGTGAGTGCTACGGGGCAATAGCCATTTAGTTCAGTTACCTTCGCTTTCTTGGGAACAGGAACAATGGTGGCCCTCTTGAAGCATGTGGTAACAGCAGACTAAGATAGGGATTGATTGAATATGTCCGTAAACACACCAGCCAGCTGGTCTGCGCATGCTCTGAGGACACGGCTAGGGATACCGTTTAAATGTTTTACTCACATTGGCTGCGGTGAAGGAAAGCCTTTGGTAGCGGGCCATGTTGGTAGCGGGCCATGTCAGTGGCACTGTATTGTCCTCAAAGCGAACAAAGAAGTTGTTTAGTTTGTCTGGGAGCAAGACATCGGTGTCTGCGATGGGGCTGGTTTTCTTTTTGTAATCCGTGATTGACTGTAGACCCTGCCACATACGTCTCGTGTCTGAGCCGTTGATTTGCGACTCTACTTTGTCTCTATACTGACGCTTAGCTTGTTTGATTGCCTTGCGGGAGCGAGTAGCTATACTGTTTGTATTCGGTCATGGTTCCGGTGGCCTTTCCATGATTAAAAGCAGTGGTTCGCGCTTTCAGTTGTGTGCTGCCATCAAACCATGGTTTCTGGTTGGGGAAGGTTTTAATAGTCACCGTGGGTACAACATCACCGATGCACTTGCTAATAAACTCGCTCACCGAATCAGCGTATACATCAATGTTGTTGTCTGAGGCTATCCGGAACATATTCCCGTCCACGTGATCGAAGCAATCTTGCAGCGTGGAATCAGATTGGTCGGACCAGCGTTGAAGAGACGCTGAACAACTGGGGTTGGAGCAAAAACCTACAGGAGGATAGCTCTCCAGGAACAGGGTTGGATACCCCTGCATTAAGCAATAATTTCTGATGAAAATACTAAAATAGGAAAAATGTGTGGATATAGCGTTTTGGAAATAAACTCCTCAATTATTTGGCATGTACCCCCAGAGGCTCAGCTTACATAAACTGCAGTAAAATCCCACAACTCAAATGTGGTTTATTGTAGCTTAAATAACCACCTAATAACCAATAATACTAGGGGATCATAAGGAGAGAACTGTGTTCCTTCTATACAAAGCTTACCACATACTGTTTCTAATGACAGCCATATGTCATGGGGTATGATATCTACAGTTTCTCGTGATGATATGGTTACACACTTAGCATCTATCGTTTCCCTGTAGGCATAGGGGCGGCAGGTAGCCTAAAAGTGTTGGCCCAGTAACTGAAAGGTCCAGCTGGCAAGGTGGAAAAATCTGATGGTCTGCCTTTAAGCAAAGCAGTTAACCACCACCAACAACTGCTCCCCGGGCACCGATGACATGGACATCAATTAAGGCATCCCCCAGCACGTCTGAGTCAGAGGGGTTAGGTTAAAAGATACATTTCCGTTGAATGCATTCAGTTGTGCATCTAACTAGGTATCCCCTTTCCCTACTAAGACTTACTTGTTAACTTTTCAAAGGTGATGTGATTTACAGAGAAAAGCATAATTAGAGAATGTCTAGAGTTCGGAATTTACTCTGAGGTTTTGAAGAAGTTTGGAGTGATCATTATGAAAAACCATTTTGCATGTAGATAGACCAGATTCATAACAATTTTAAGTGTCAATGCCATGTTTAATGATCCAAAAACAATGGTCCTGGCAACAATTGTCCTATTTAATTTTTTTTTTTTAATGTTTATTTGACAGGCTTGACATTTTAGGTGAGTAATACCTGTGTATGTATGCAAATGTGGAATATTGAAACAAACTACAATGAGCATTATATAACATTCCACTGTAAAATATATTTTTATTAATGCAGATAAAGTGTCTGTACAAATATTCTGCTGAATAAATGTCAATATTTAATTTCAATATTTAAATTCCTGAGTTTGAAGAGCTGTATTTTTTGTTTTAATAAAACAGGTTTGGATCCCGGATGCTGATTGGGGGTAATGCCGTGCTCATGTGCTATATCCACTGTCACATCCAGTGGATGGGGGGGGGGGGGGGGGGGGGGTATTTGTCTACTCTAAACCTTGCTGTCTGCCTCTCCAACCTATGGAACAATGTATATGCATGTGATGAGACTGAAAGCTTTTCTGAGACTGGTGCATTTATTTATCAGGACCATTATAATGGATATATCTAAAGAAATGTAAAACAAACAAAAATGCACCCAGTTTGCTTTAATTTCAGCTGCTTGATGTGATTGTGTTACATGCAGCAGGTGGCCACATGTAGGGGTGGCAGGTAGCCTAGTGGTTAGAGCATTGAGCCAGTAACCGAAAGGTTGCTGAATTAAATCCCCGAACTGACAAGGTAAAAATCTGTCGTTCTGCCCCTGAAGAAGGCAGTTAACCCACTGTTCCCCGGAAGGCCGTCATGGTAAGAAATAATGTGTTTTTAACTGACTTGCCTAGTTAAGAAAATGGCAATTATTTCTTTAGCATTGCAAATAGAATGGATAGAATGAACGACCAGTCTATTTGGCTAGCAACTTCAGAACTAACGACTGGGCATTGCACGTACAATGTGGAAGGATGAAATAAAACAAATTTACTCATTAAAATAACATTTTTAATATATTGGCAAATGCTTTATGAAAGAAATAAGGCTTCCGAACCCAGAAATTTTGGTGAATAACACCCTCCTTGGCTTCTCCTCGGGCCTAAGAACAGCACTTAGTCTCTATTTACTCACACAATAATTCCCAGGTTCTCATCAGTGTTGGCAACTATTTGTCACCGAGAATTGCTAATGGCTCCTTAATTTGTTGCTACAAGTTGCTAGAGGAAGATTTTCTGTGCCCGTGATGATGTCACAGCACCAATTTGGCTGACTGCAGCACAGCTGCGGTCCTCGACCTAGCATTTTAGCCCACTCTCCCACTGCACACCCCTTCCCCTTGTGCTTCTCTGACTGATATGTGCAGTGTTGCTGTGACTTCTGTTGCACAGACAGCTTCTCCCACTCTCATTTGTGGCAGAATTTAGTGAGAAAAGTCACTAAATGCTATCAAAACCATAGAAACTGTCTAAACTCTTTTAACAATAAAAGTGGCTGGAGGGTTCTGAAAACTTGCTAAATATAGTGAGAAAGTCGCTAAATTGGCAACACTGGTTCTCATGCCTTGCTTGTATAGTCGTTTTGGGCTTACCAACTCTACAAACTAAGATTGTACAAATAGTTTCAAATCAACTCAAACTTTATTTTTCACATGCGCTGAATGCAGGTGGAGACCTCACCATGAAATGCTTACTTACAAACCCTTAACCAACAATGCAGTTCAATATAGAGTTAAGAAAACATTTACCAAATAAATTGAAGTAAAAAATTATAAAAAGTAACACAATAAAAGAACAATAACGAGGCTATATACAGGGGGTATCAGTACTGAGTCAATGTGCGGGATACAGGTTAGTCGAGGTAATTTGTTCATGTAGGTAGGGGTAAAGTGACTATGCACAGATAATAAACAGCCAGTAGCAGCAGCGTAAAAACAAATGGGGAGGGGAGGGTCAATGTAAATAGTCCAGGTGGCCATTTTATTAATTGTTCAGCAGTATTATGGCTTGGTGTTAGAAGCTGTTAAAGATACAGAACTCCTTTATGCAAACGCTATGTCAGATTTTAAAATAGCTTTTCGAGGAAAGCACATTTTGTAATATTCTGAGTACATAGCTCAGCCATCACAGGCTAGCTAATTTGACACCCACCAAGTTTGGGGCAACCTAAACTCAGAATTACTATTAGAAAAATTGGATTACCTTTGCTGTTCTTCGTCAGAATGCACTCCCAGGACTTCTACTTCAACAACAAATGTTGTTTTGGTTCCAAATAATCCATAGTTATATCCAAATACCTCCATTTTGTTCGTGCGTTCAGGTCACTATCTGAAGGGTAACGCGCGAGCGCATTTCGTGACAATTTTTTTTTAAATATTCCTTTACCGTACTTAGAAGCATGTCAAACGCTGTTTAAAATAAATGTTTATGTTATTTTTCTCGTAAAATAGCGATAATATTCCAAACGGACAACGTTGTATTCATTCAAAGAGTGAAAGAAAAAAATGGTGAGGTCTCGTGAATGTGCATCTCAGTCTCACTGTCCCCAGGCAGTCCACTGACAAACTCTGCTGCTGTTCTTTGCCCAGAGACAGGAGACGCGTCATTCCACTTTCTGAACGCTTTAGAGAGCCAATGGAAGCCTTAGAAAGTGTCACGTAACAGCACAGATGCTGTAATTTCGATAGAGATGCAACAGAAGGACTACAAATTGTCAGACAGGCCACTTCCTGCATGGAATCTTCTCAGGTTTTTGCCTGCCATATGAGTTCTGTTATACTCACAGACACCATTCAAACAGTTTTAGAAACTTTAGAGTGTTTTCTATCCAAATCTACTAATTATATGCATATTCTCATTTCTGGGCAAGAGTAGTAACCAGTTTAAAACTTGGTACGTTTTTTATCTGGCCGTGAAAATACTGCCCCCTAGCCCAGACAGGTTAAAAGCTCTCTCCCAGGTTTGATGTGGTTTTTAGTGGACAATGTGGGCTAAACAATTGCCAGTGACTATGGCAATCGCCAAGTCTGAAATCTGTCTGGCCTACTACTTACTAAAACTGCATACTGTGTACTAAACATACTACATACTATTGAGATGCTGTTAAGTAAAACTGTATGCGGTAAGCCACACATCTCAATAAACTAGACTCATCCATACTGAGAATGTGTCATTAAATGTGCAATTGTGTTGTTTCCCGCCATTTGTTCATTTTGGTACAGCGGTCTCATTATCAGTCAAATAGAAGTGGATCTGAAACAAGGGCTCTCTATCTCAATAGTGTGCAGGTAATCTCAGTTAACCCAGAAATAAAATATTGCGTGATTTAGTTCTGGACCCATAATGTTAGAAATTGGGAGTTCCGGTTTGCGAAGTCTCCACCATTGCAAAAGGAAACGATATGCAAGTATGGCTTTTCGGACATGGCCAATGACTATTCTCCTCATCTGATGTCCGAGGTGAACATTGTCATATCTGGGAGTGAGGTGGGCATTGATCTAGAATGGGACTGTCTGAAGTGTGTTAGATAAAAGCTACCTGCAGCTGGGCCAAGGGTGAAATGTAAAGCACTTTCTGACAGGTTTTCGTTAAAAGTGTTGGATAAAGAAAATTGTGTTGCTTGATTGATCTTTGCCGTGTATTTCCGTGTAGCTGGGCCTAGGAACAAGTATTGTGATGTAGTGAAGGGCCACATTCTCAACCTCAAGTTAATGTAGCTGCAAAAACACCCTGATAGCCCATGGAGAATGGTAAAAGGAGTTGTCTATATTTCTCAATGTGTTCACTGTGGTTTCTTACAATGCCTTTCAACCAAGATTTCCCTATTCTTTTGTGCCTGACTGGACCTATATTTAATCTCCATTTCAGCTGTTTGTGTCAAATTGAGTTTTTCTGTGTCCATTAAGCTTTTAATGCCCAGGAAACAAATGATTCTATAGCAGCAGTGTTCCCTTTACTGTGCATTACCTTTGTCCCCCTCTGTGTCTGAAGTTCCCTGCTGAGATTCACGCAGTGGATAAAAGCTGTGGCTCTGACAGCCTTTCACCGCAAGTGGCAGACAGACAGGGGGTTTCTGAGAGGGCTGAAGGGCAGCTTGGAGGTCACTAAGAAAAAACGTAATTCTTCTGCTTAAGTGAGCAGAGCGGCATCTGTCTGTGAATGGCGATGGTACCATCGGAAATTAATTGGTGATTTGATTGCATTACATTACATTGCAGTCATTCACATCGCAGCCTACAATCAACAGAGTAGCTCTCTGAACTATGCAAAGAATGGATCTAAGCACTTTGTGTTTCCAGCACCAGGCTCCAACCAACCAATTTGGACAAAAATGCTGAAGTAAACATCCATATTCATGCAATATGTAATTTATTTCCACAGGGTTTATTTTATCTTATTTCACACAGTGAAATACTAAAAAAAAACATTACAAAAAAACAGATTTTCAGTCAGATTTGTAATTTAGTTACTAGTGTGCATCCGTCCCTTTCAGAGAAGATGAAAAAGCAGACTTTTGTTAATCGGTTTGCCCTTGTCAGTGCTTATCTTTCACTGAACTCTTTCTGTGGCTACCTGTCTATTCAAAGCAGGCTGTCCTTGACATCCACCCTGACAGGCAAAGCGTTGTCTTCAGTAGGGGTAATGCTAGCAGCCATTGATGTTTACAAAAGAGAACAAAATGTTGCAAAGGGCAAAGTGAATCATTAAAATAAATATTTGAATAACTAAATGGATCGAGTGGAAATGTTCTGCTTAGCCAGAATGTACGAGCCCATAATCCATTTATTTTACATAGAGGTGACAAGTTTTAAAGAGGCAAAACACAAATGTATTTGGTTAAAAGCATATTCTAATCAATGTGTAATTCATCACTAATTTCTGCTAGCTTCATTGTACATTATTTCCTGCCTAAACCTATTTTTGAATGTGGGGTAATTATTGTGAGCGGAATTGCGAAGGAAACACTATAGAAAAATAATTGGTGTTCCACAAAATGCCTCCATTTTATTTTTATTTTGCTCCTCAATTAACGGTTGTGAGGAGAATGTGTTTCAGGGTGCAGCAATGGATGGTATCTAACACTGACATCTTCAGAGCTGGACTCTCCTCTCCAGACACTAGCTACAGTGGCTTGCGAAAGTATTCACCGCTCTCCTCCTATTTTGTTGCCTTACAATTTGGAATTAAAATGGATTTTGTTGGGGGTTTGTATCATTTGATTTACACAACATGCCTACCACTGAAAATGCAAATATTTTTTACTGTGAAACAAACAAGAAATAAGACAAACAAACTGAAAACTTGAGCGTGCATAACTATTCACCCCACCAAAGGCAATACTTTGTAGAGCCACCATTTGCAGCAATTACAGCTGCAAGTCTCTTGGGTTATGTCTCTATAAGTTTGGCACATCTAGCCACTGAGATTTTTACCCATTCTTCAAGGCAAAACTGCTCCAACTCCTTCAAGTTGGATGGGTTCTGCTGGTGTACAGCAATCTTTAAGTCATACCACCGATTCTCAATTGGATTGAGGTCTGGGCTTTGACTTGACCATTCCAAGACATTTAAATGTTTCCCCTTAAACCACTCGAGTGTATGCTTAGGGTTAATGTCCTGCTGGAAGGTGAACCTCCGTCCCAGTCTCAAATCTCTGGAAGACTGAAACAGAATCTCCCTGTATTTAGCGCCATCCATCATTCCTTCAATTCTGATCAGTTTCCCAGTCCCTGCCGATGAAAAACATCCCCACAGCATGATGCTGCCACCACCATGCTTCACTGTGGGGATGCAGTTCCCGGGGTGATGAGAGGTGTTGGGTTTGTGCCAGACATAGCATTTTCCTTGATGGCCAAAAAACTCAATTTTAGTCTCATCTGACCAGAGTTCTTCCATATTTTTGGGGAGTCTCTCACATGCCTTTTGGGGAACACCAAACGTGTTGGCTTATTTTTTTCTTTAACCCTTTCACACGTACCATCACACGGGGTGTGATCGTTCTACAGTGGTCCCTGAAGCGTACGATCACACCCCGTGTGATTAGAACACTAATTTAGAATGCTCATTTAGAACGGCCAGTTTCAAATGACACAACAATCAACATTTGAGCTGGCCACACTTTTTTCAGAAACTATTTACACAAACAGTCCTTACGTAAACTATACCATGAATTAGCTAATAGCAATTACTATGTACAATTATTGAAAGTAATCCGACAATTAGTTTCAGCGCGCAGCTGGCCACACTTTTTTCAGAAACTATTTACACAAACACAGTCCGTACAAAGTTATGTCCAGAATGTCAGCAGTTTATTTTTGGATGCAATGTTCAGATATTCACAGAAGTATCTATAGCATAACACAATCATCCTAACCGGAAAAATGTAGACTACATTTGTCCTAGCGCTGAGGAAAGATTGACGCAACACAAGCGGTCATATTTTCTAACTCTCGGCTGACATAAACTACACTATGAATTAGCTAATAGCAATTACTATTTACAATTAATCACCTCACGGGTTTGCTCACCGTTGATCAAAATAATTGAGTAAAACACTTTCTAGAAATCGAAAGTAATCCGACGATTAGTTTCAGCGCGCAGCCATGCATTTTTTTCCTCACAGAAACCGAAGATAATAACAGACAAGATGAGTTCGGTCTGTTTATAGTATGCACGTTGAAGGGGTGTGTCTACTGTCGTTCACATCCCACCATTCATTTCCAGAAGTCCTCAAAAAATGAGTGAACTCTTACTCACCTCATTTTGTTATAACATCTTTGGTCAGACGATTACGTGAAACCCAGAATGCATTGTATGTCAACAAACATGGCTCCATACACATAGCTGGAATTAGCTTAGCTCATCATAATCAGTATAACCTTCAAATAAGTATTTTACACACATAATATGTGCCCATTACAATCTATGCAAGAATCGGAATGCATGATTTGTCACCTAGAATTGAAAACATGTGAATAAAACAGTAAATACACAAATAATTACCACACAAAACATTTTCTGATGGTGATTTATTGATACAAGTGACGCATGCCGGCAGTCAATCACGTACCCTCTCACTCTGAGCCATTCAGTGTTGTTGTTTATGTATGTAGCTCGTGAGCTAAGCTGTAGCAATAGCAATGTCTTTCAAAAGGAGACAACTCACAAATGTGGAAATTCTGGAGATTTTTTTAAATTCTGACAATGAGTCTGAGTATGAAAGTCAGGAATCAGATTCTGACAGTGACAGTGAGGAGCTGCCCCCCAACCTTGTAGCCATTGAGAACCCTGAATCTGAGGTTCCCTTGTCCACTGACGAAGTACCAGGTCCCTTTGAAGATGCTGGTGGTGATGGAGGCAGACCGACAGTGGATGAAGTACAAGAGTTCTGTGGTAGCTGGAAGGCCGCCAGCCATTTCACCCCTCCTGGCCCTGCTGTTTGCTTTGACGAGTCCCAGTCTGGAGTGCAACGCCCCTTGCCATTTCCAACTGAGGCAGAGTGCTTCAAGTTGTTTCTGACAGAGGAGCTCGTGGGAAACATAGTACAGGAGACCAATCGCTATGCCTTGGAGCTACAGGAGAAGAGAGAGCCAGGAGTGAGGGGGAAACTCGCTAAATGGGTGACAACCACAATTAGTGAAATGTATACCTTCCTGGTGACAGTCCTCCTCATGGGGATAGTAAAGAAGAACTCCCTAAGAGACTACTGGAGCACAGATCCTATGTTTGCAACTCCCTTCTTTGCAACCCTCTTTTCCCAAGACCGCTTCCTAATTCTGCTGCGATGCCTGCATTTCGTCAACAATGCTACTGCCATCCTAAGTGACCAGTTATACAAAATAAGAATTGTTCTTATCAGCCTGACATCAGCATTTGGTCGGGTCTTTGTGCCATACAAGGACCTATGCATTGATGAGTCCCTGATGTTATGGAAAGGTAGGCTGGCGTTCCGTCAATATATTCCCTCCAAAAGGCACAGGTTTGGGGTCAAGTTCTTTGTCATGTGCGACGTGAAGACAGGATATGTCCTGGATATTATAGTGTACACAGGGTCTACCACTGACATCAAACATTATGAGGGGCTTGGGGTGTCTGGGTCCGTGGTGATGACCATGCTGGCTCCTCATCTCGGCAAGGGACACACTTTGTACGTGGACAATTGGTACAGCAGACCCACACTCTTCCAGCATCTGCTCTCCAACAGCACAGGGGCCTGTGGCACAGTCAGGTCGAACAGGACGGGGATGCCGGCATTCGGATGCAGGAAGATGCAGAGAGGGGAGGTGGAGTTCCAGGAGAACGGTCAACAGCTGGCAGTATAGTGGCATGACAAAAGAGACGTCCATGTCCTCTCCACTGTCCATACAGCAACCATGTCGGCCACAGGGAAGGTGGACCACCTGACGGGAGAGAGAAAGATAAAACCAGATTGTGTGCTAGACTATAACCTCAAAATGGGGGCCGTGGATAAGGCGGACATGATAAACAGCTTTGTGGAATGCACTCGGAAAACGACCAAGTGGTATAAGAAGATATTTTTCCAGCTGATCGACACTGCTGTCCTCAACGGCAGCATAGTTCACCTCCAACTAACAGGTGAGATGATTACTGAACAAGGTATTTTTGTAATTGGATGTACAGTTCACATACAAATCCATTATGCAATTACAGTGACAATATCTCACCAACCTACCCACTGCCTCATCATCCTCTAACTTTCCTCATCCTCCCCACTCCCTCATAGGTAAAGTAATTACCTACCAAAAATACAGAGAGAACCTCATGAGAGAGCTGTTGGAGGAGCACCACACCCCTCGGCGCCCCTCCACTGGGGGTCGCCCTGCTTTAGACAATCCCCTACGCCTCACTGCACGGCATTTTCCCTGCAAAGTCCCTCAAACTGCTGCTCAAGGTAGTCGCACACGGAGGCACTGCAAAGTCTGCCTGTCTGGCGCCAGGAGAAGTAAGCAGAGGAAGATGACAAAATACATGTGTTTAGCTTGTGATACACCTCTATGTATTTCACCATGCTTTGAGGAGTATCACATGCTCAAGCATTATTGAGCACATCTGCAGCAATAAGTGACTGACTGACCTGACAGGTGACTTGACAGGTGACCTGCCATGATACTATGCCTTTAGAGGTGGGGGTGGAAATGCAGTTGTTGTTCAGTCACTGCATGAATATTAAATATGGGTTATGCATATTCAATTTTTTGTCCTCTAGTAAAACAAGTTGTTGTTGAACCAACTACCAATACTTCAATAAAATAGACGACTATTACATATTGGCCTATGTGTTTTCTTGCTGTGTTTCCATCCAGTAAAACTGTTAAGGAGAGAACGTTAGCATACAAAAGCTGTCCTCAATCTTCAGCTCGAAAGATGTCCAGTTATGATATTGGCAAATACTGTTTTTGGTTTCTGAAAGTACAGAATAAAGAGGAATTATTAATTAGAATACAATATAAGGATATAGCAATAAAACAATATTACAAATAACATAATAAACACAGCTATAAAAATAGTTTATTGCATTGACAAAATCACAGATTTGAGTTATAACAGTAAGAAACTAACTTTTGAGCTCCACAAGGGGGCAAGGCAGGGCAGAACAGAGCCATGCTGAATAGACCAAATAAACAAACCATGGTCATATGTTTTATTTTATTTAACTAGGCAAGTCATTTAACAGCAAATTATTATTTACCTATGATGGCCTACACCGGCCAAACTCGGACAACGCTGGGCCAATTGTGCGCTGCCCTATGCGACTCCCAATCACAGCCAGTTGTGATACAGCCTGGATTTGAACCAGGGTGTCTGTAGTGATGCCTCTAGCACTGAGATGCAGTGCCTTTGAGCGCTGCGCCACTAGGGAGTCATAAGGCCATGTAGCTTCAAAATACAACACAAGCTAATACTTCTCCGACGCAACTAGCATTGTTTTACAGAGCTAATAGAAGAATGTAGCTAGCTACCTAAGCACGATTGAATATAACACCATGAAGGTGGGCCTCCCTGTGGCTCAATTGGTAGAGCATGGTGTTTGCAATGGTGTTTGCAACGCCAGGGTTGTGGGTTCGATTCCCACAGGGGGCCAGTACGGAAGAAAAAAAAAACGTATGAAATGTATTCATTCACTACTGTAAGTCGCTCTGGATAAGAGCGTCTGCTAAATGACTAAAATGAAAAGTTATAAAATGAGTAACGTCCCCTCGCTTATAAGAAGTATACATTATTCTCGCTACGGCATACAGAAACTATTATAACGTAATAAGGCACTTACTTAGAAACGCAGCATGGATTTGAACCAGGGAGTCTGTAGTGACGTCTCTAGCACCGTGCTGTGCCTTTGACCCCGTGTTGTGCCTTTGACCGCTGCGCCACTAGGGAGTCATAAGGCCATGTAGCTTCAAAATACAACACAAGATAATACTTCTCTGATGCAATTAGCATTGTTTTACAGAGCTGATAGAAAAATGTAGCTAGCTACCTAAGCACGATTGAATATAATAACATAAAGGTTATAAAATGAGTAACGTTACCTCACGTGTCCGCGGTTATAAAGAATATACACAAATCTATTATGCTCCATACATACAGTACGCTACAATAGAAACGACATACATAAACTATTACAATGTAATAATGCACTTACTTTGATAGAAACGCACACATTTCCAAAGTTATTATTAGTAACGAAAACAATGAGGGCAACAGATGGAAAATGTGAACACGTGTGCAGATCCTGTTCTGACGGGAGATTAGCAAATGTCTGCAGACTTGAACTGCACAAACAATTGGAAAGTGCTTGGGGAATTTTGTCCGGGTCAGAAATGTCCCAAAAATAAAATTGTCCGCAAAAGTAAAAATGACTATTTTTATGTGAATGAATGAGGAGGCGGAACACACCTAAATTCAAACTGTTCTTAGAAAATAAAAACTTGTTAGAAAATCATTTGAAATTGAAGTTGAAACAGCCTATAAATAAAAACAGTCTGCGTGCTTTGGTTTGAGGGCAGCGCGGATTAAATGCACTGTTACGTAACAATCACATTCTGGAATGGAGAGAACATTCTAACATCACGTGCACAAAAAAACTCACGCTGTGGCAACCGTTAGAGATATTTGGAACTCACGCGTGAAAGGGTTAACCCCTGTGCGGCCATCCAGCGAAAAATCCTATCGCCATTAGCATTACAAAATGTAATCATTTTTTTCCCAATTTTTTTTCTCCAATTATATCGTTTTATAGATACACCTCTCCTGAATCGAACCACGTTGTCTGATTTCAAAAAGGCTTTACAGCAAAAGCAAAACATTAGATTATGTTAGAGGAGTATTTCGTAAAAGTAGCCACAGCCATTTTCCGACCAACCACATGCATCACAAATAACCAAAAAAACTGCTAAATGCAGCACTAACCTTTGACAATCTTCATCAGATGACACACCTAGAACATCATGTTACACAATACATGCATTCTTTTGTTCGATAAAGTTCATATTTATATATAAAAACAGCATTTTACATCGGTGCGTAACGGTGACTAACTATTTTCCCTCAAATGCATCCGATGAAACAGCGCTACAATTTACTAAATTACTATTCGAAAACATTTTTAAAATGTAATATTGTCATTCTAAGATTTATAGATGAATATGTCTTGAAAGCACCTGTAATGCCAGATTTAAAAATAACTTTACTGGGTAATCACACTTTGCGATACTCAGAACAATAGGCTTGCAATACAGGTCAGCGCCATCTTGGAACAATCGCATATCAAATCTAGTCTTGTATACTATTGTCAATAATCCCTTACTTTGATTATCTTCATCCTTCGGCACTTCCAGGAATCCCAGGTCCACAACAAATGTATTTTCGTTCGAAAAAGTTCATCCTTTATGTTCCATTAGCTTGTTGTTGTTAGCGCGTTCTGAAGGCTGCACCAAAAGCTCCGTGGCCTCGGGACTATTCTTTTAACAAAATGCATTTTTTTCTTATTTAGGTTCGTTCAAACATGTCAAACGTTGTATAACATAAATCTTTAGGGCCTTTTTCAACCAGAGCTCCAATAAGATTCAAGAGGGACGATTGCATTGTCTTTATAAACGTTTCGAAAGGGGAGGGTAGCCAGGGGCGCCGGCGTCATAATGGTGATGGCCCTCTCCGTGTGACCACGTTCCACAGCGTGTCATTCTGTCAGTTTTCCCAGTAGGAGACTCAAATCACTTTTTAAAGACTGGGGACATCTAGTGGAAGCAATAGGAAGTGCTCAATGAACCATAGCTCACGGTGTGATTAATAGGCAACGTGATGAAGTTGAGTCCGCAATTCAGAATTCCACTTCCTGTTTCGATCTGTCTCGGGGTTTTGACTGCCATATGAGTTCTGTTATACTCACAGACACCATTCAAACAGTTTTAGAAACTTTAGGGTGTTTTCTATCCACAAGTATTAATTATATGCATATCCTAGCTTCTGAGTTTGAGTAGTAGGCCGTTTAAATGGGCACAAATTATTTTCAAAATGCGCTGTGGCGCCCCCTATCCTAGGCGACCGTCAAGAGGTTAACCTGTTAGGGACAGACGTTCCGCTAGCAGAACGCCTCACCAATATCCAATCGTATAGCGTGGCGCGAAATACAAATACCTCAAAAATGCAAAAACTTCAATTTCTCAAACATATGAATATTTTACACCATTTTAAAGACAAGACTCTCCTTTATCTAACCACATTGTCCGATTTCAAAAAGGCTTTACAACGAAAGCAAAACATTAGATTATGTCAGGAGAGTACCCTCCCAAAAATAATCACACAGCCATTTTCAAAGTAAGCATATATGTCACAAAAACCAAAACCACAGCTAAATGCAGCACTAACCTTTGATGATCTTCATCAGATGACACTCCTAGGACATTATGTTATACAATACATGCATGTTTTGTTCAATCAAGTTCATATTTATATCAAAAACCAGCTTTTTACATTAGCATGTGATGTTCAGAACTAGCATACACACCAAAAACTTCCGGTGAATTTACTGAATTACTCACGATAAACGTTCACAAAAAACATAACAATTATTTTAAGAATTATAAATACAGAACTCCTTTATGCAATCGCGGTGTCAGATTTTAAAATAGCTTTTCGGTGAAAGCACATTTTGCAATATTCTGAGTAGATAGCCCGGCCATCATGGCTAGCTATTTTGACACCCACCAAGTTTGGCACTCACCAAACTCAGATTTACTATAAGAAAAATTGGATTACCTTTGCTGTTCTTCGTCAGAATGCACTCCCAGGACTTCTACTTCAACACCCAATGTTGTTTTGGTTCCAAATAATCCATAGTTATATCCAAATAGCTGCATTTTGTTCTTGCGTTCAAGACACTATCCAAAGGGTGACGCGCCGGCGCATATCGTGACAAAACATTTCAAAATATTCCATTACCGTACTTCGAAGCATGTCAAACGCTGTTTAAAAAAATGGGTGTGTGATTATTTCTGGCTGGGTACTCTCCTGACATAATCTAATGTTTTGCTTTCGTTGTAAAGCCTTTTTGAAATCGGACAATGTGGTTAGATAAAGGAGAGTCTTGTCTTTAAAATGGTGTAAAATAGTCATATGTTTGAGAAATTGAAGCTTTTGCATTTTTGAGGTATTTGTAATTTGCGCCACGCTAAATCATTGGATATTGGTGAGGCATTCCACTAGCGGAACGTCTGTCCCTAACAGGTTAATTTATTGCCCCCCATCTATCTTCAGAGTTAGTTCTGTTAGGTGACCTAAACTGGGATATGCTTAACACCTCGGCAGTCCTACAATCTAAGCTTGATGCCCTCAATCTCACATAAATTATCAAGGAATCCACCAGGTACAACCCTAAATCCGTAAACATGCGCACCCTCATAGATATTATCCTGACCAACTTGCCCTTAAATACACCTCTGCTGTTTTCAATCAGGATCTCAGCGATCACTGCCTCATTGCCTGCATCCGCTATGGGTCCGTGGTCGAACGACCACCCCTCATCATTGTCAAATGCTCCCTAAAACACTTCAGCGAGCAGGCCTTTCTAATCGACCTGGTATCCTGGAAGGATATTGACCTCATCCCGTCAGTAGAGGATGCCTGGTCGTTCTTTAAAAGTAATTTCCTCAGCATCTTAAATAAGCATGCCCCTTTCAAAAAATTTAGAACTAAGAACAGATATAGCCCTTGGTTCGCTCCAGACCTGAATGCCCTCGACCAGCATAAAAACATCCTGTGGCGGACTGCACTAGCATCAAATAGTCTCTGTCATATGCATATTTTCAGGGAAGTCAGGAACCAATACACGAAGTCAGTTAGGAAAGCAAAGGCTAGCTTTTTCAAACAGAAATTTGCATCCTGTAGCTCTAACTCCAAAAAAGTTTTGGGACACTGTAAAGTCCATGGAGAATAAGAGCACCTCCTCCCAGCTGCCCACTGCACTGAGGCTAGGAAACACTGTCACCACCAATAAATCCACGATAATCGAGAATATCAATAAGCATGCTTTCCTCCTGGCTACCCCAACCTCGACCAACTGCTCCGCAACCCTTGCAGCTACTTGCCCAAGCCTCCCTAGCTTCTCCTTCACCCAAATCCAGATAGCAGATGTTCTGAAAGAGCTGCAAAACCTGGACCCGAACATATCATCTGGGCTAGACAATCTGGACCCTCTCTTTCTAAAATTATCCGCCGACATTGTTGCAACCCTTATTACCAGTCTGTTCAACCTCTCTTTTGCATCGTCCGAGATACCTAAAGATTAGAAAGCTGCCGCGGTCATCCCCTCTTCAAAAGGGGTGACACTCAAGACCCAAACTGTTACAGACCTACAGTTGAAGTCGGAAGTTTACATACACCTTAGCCAAATACATTTAAACAACATTTTTCACAATTCCTGACATTTAATCCTAGTAAAAATTCCCTGTCTTAGGTCAGTTAGGATCACCACTTCATTTTAAGAATGTGAAATGTAAGAATAATAGTAGAGAGAATGATTTATTTCAGCTTTTATTTTTTTCATCACATTCCCAGTGGGTCAAAAGTTTACATACACTCAATTAGTATTTGGGAGCATTGCCTTTAAATTGTTGAACTTGGGTCAAACATTTCGGGTAGCCTTCCACAAGCTTCCCACAATAAGTTGGGTGAAGTTTGGCCCATTCCTCCTGACAGAGCTGGTGTAACTGAGTCAGGTTTGTAGGCCTCCTTGCTCGCACACACTTTTTCAGTTCTGACCACAAATTTTCTATAGGACTGAGGACAGGGTTTTGTGATGGCCACTCAAATACCTTGACTTTGTTGTCCTTAAGCCATTTTGCCACAACTTTGGAAGTATGCTTGGGGTCATTGTCCATTTGGAAGACCCATTTGTGACCAAGCTTTAACTTCCTGACTGATGTATTGAGATGTTGCTTCACTATATGCACATAATTTTCCTACCTCATGATGCCATCTAGTTTGTGAAGGGCATCAGTCCCTCCTGCAGAAAAGCACCTCCACTACATAATGCTGCCAGCCCCGTGCTTCACGGTTGGGATGGTATTCTTCGGCTTGCAAGCCTCCCCCTTTTTCCTCCAAACATAACGATGGTCATTATGGTTAAACAGTTCTGATTTTGTTTCATCAGACCAGAGGACATTTCTCCAAAAAGTACAATCTTTGTCCCCATGTACAGTTGCAAACCGTAGTCTGACTTTTTTATGGCTGTTCTGGAGCAGTGGCTTCTTCCTTGCTGAGCGGCCTTTCAGGTTATGTCGATATAGGACTGGTTTTACTGTGGATATAGATATTTTTGTACCTGTTTCTGCCAGCATATTCACAAGGCCCTTGCTGTTGTTCTGGGATTGATTTGCATTTTTCGCAAAAAAGTACGTTCATCTCTAGGAGACAGAACGCGTCTCCTTCCTGAGCGGTATGATGGCTGTGTGGTCCCATGGTGTTTATACTTGCGTACTATTGTTTGTACAGATGAACGTGGTACCTTCAGGCGTTTGTAAATTGCTCCCAAGGATGGACCAGACTTGTGGAGGTCTACAATTTTTTTATGAGGTCTTGGCTGATTTATTTTGATTTTCCCATGATGTCAAGCAAATAGGCACTGAGTTTGAAGGTAGGCCTTGAAATACATCCACAGGTACACCTCCAATTGACTCAAATGATGTCAATTAACCTATCAGAAGCTTCTAAAGACATTTTCTGTTCTGGAATTTTCCAAGCTGTTTAAAGGCACAGTCAACTTAGTGTATGTAAACTTCTGACCCACTGGAATTGTGATACAGTGAATTATAAGTGAAATAATCTGTCTGTAAACAATTGTTGGAAAAAATTACTTGAGTCATGCACAAAGTAGATGTCATAACCGACTTGCCAAAACTATAGTTTGTTAACAAGAAATTTGTGGAGTGATTGAAAAACAAGTTTTAATAACTCCAACCTAAGTGTATGTAAACTTCCGACTTCAACTGTATATCAGATGTTCGGTAGTGACACTTCTTAAAAATACTTTAAGATTTACCAACTTGCTTACTAATTTTCTTCATAATGTTTAGACACACAGACTACTGACGATGTGCCATATTGGAGAGTGTTGCAATCCCATCACCTGGTTATATTTGTAGGGTTGTGGCTTAAGGCACATTCATTTGACCGTTTTTTTTATAATGTCTGTTTTGATAGTGACATCAAAAGTGGGGACAGCATTTTCAGAGAAAGATGTTTAAAAATAAATCAACTAATTATTAGATCAGTATCTTTCAATGTAATTATTGGAGTGGTTGAAAAATAAGTTTGAATGACTCCAACATAAGTGTATGTAAACCATCCTGCCCTGCCTTTCCAAAGTCTTCGAAAGCCAAGTTAACAAACAGACAGATCACTGACCATTGTGAATCCCACTGTACCTCAATCCGGTTTCTGAGCTGGTCACGGGTGCACCTCAGCCACGCTCAAGGTACTAAACGATTTCATAACCACCATCGATAAGAGACAGTACTGTGCAGCCGTCTTCATCGACCTGGCCAAGGCTTTCGACTCTGTCAATCACCATATTCTTATCGGCAGACTCAACAGCCTTGGTTTCTCAAATGACTGCCTCACCTGGTTCACCAACTACTTCTCTGATAGAGTTCAGTGTGTCAAATCAGAGGGCCTGTGTCCTGACCTCTGGCAGTCTCTATGGGGGTACCACAGGGTTCAATTCTCGGGCCGACTCCTTTCTCTGCATATATCAACGATGTCGCTCTTGCTGCGGGTGATTCCTTGATCCACCTCTACGCAGACAACACCATTCTGTATACATCTGGCCCGTCTTTGGACACTGTGTAAACAAACCTCCAAACAATCTTCAATGCCATACAACACTCCATCTGTGGCGTCCAACTGCTCTTAAACGCTAGTAAAATGAAATGCATGCACTTCAACCGATTGCTGTCCGCACCCACCCGCCCAACTAGCATCACTACTCTGGACAGTTCTGACATAGAATATGTGGACAACTACAAATACCTAGGTGTCTGGCTAGACTGTAAACTCTCCTTCCAGTCTTATATGAAGCATCTCAAATCCAAAATTAAGTCTAGAATCGGCTTCCTATTTCTCAACAAAGCCTCCTTCACTCACACTGACAAACATACCCTCGTAAAACTGACTATCCTACCGATCCTCGACTTCGGCGATGTAATTTACAAAATAGCCTCCAACACTCCAACACTCCAATACTCAGCAAACTGCAGTCTATCACAGTGCCATCTGTTTTGTCACCAAAGCCCCATTTCCCACCCACCACTGCGACCTGTATGCTCTCGTCGGCTGGCCCTCACTACATATTCGTCGCCAGACCCACTGGCTTCAGGTCATCTATAAGTCTCTGCTAGGTAAAGCGCCACCTTATCTCAGCTCACTGGTCACCATAACAACACCCACCCGTAGCACGCGCTCCATCAAGTATATCTCACTGGTCATCCCCAAAGCCAACACCTCTTTGGCCGCCTTTCCTTCCAGTTCTCTGCTGCCAATGACTGGAAGGAATTGCTAAAATCTCTGAAGTTGGAGACTTATATCTCCCTCACTAACTTTAAGCATCAGCTATCTGTGCAGCTTACCGATCGCTGCAGCTGTAAATTGCCCATCCAACTACCTACCTCATCCCCATATTGTTTTATTTACTTTTTTTGCTATTTTGCACACCAGTATTTCTACCTGCACATCATCATCTGCACATCCATCACTCCAGTGTTCATTTGCTAAATTACTTCACTACTATGGCCTATTTATTGCCTTACCTCCTTACGTCATTTGCACACACTGTATATATAATTTTTCTATTGTGTTATTGACTGTACATTTGTTTATTCCATGTGTGTCCATGTGTAATGTTATTCCATGTTTGTGTCACACTGCTTTGCTTTATCTTGGCCAGGTCACAGTTGTAAATGAGAACTTGCTCTCAACTGGCCTACCTGGTTAAATAAAGGTGAAATATATATAGAGAGATTTTTTTAAATGTAACTAATTATGTGACTTCTGAAGGTAATTGGTTGCACCAGATCTTATTTAGGGGCTTCATAGCAAAGGGCGTGAATATATATGCACGCACCACTTTTCTGTTTTAGATTTTTCGAAACAAGTTTTTTTTTTTTTTTCACTTCACCAATTTGCACTATTTTGTGTATGTCCATTACATGAAATCCAAATAAAAATCCATTTAAATTACAGGTTGTAATGCAACAAAATAGGAAAAACGCTAAGGGGGATGAATACTTTTTCAAGGCACTGTATCCCTGGCACTCTGCTGCATTTTAATTCTCTCAGCTGACATCTGCCACACTCGCCATTTGTAAACCACGCGGACTATTCTGAGATACAGAGAATGTGACAGGGCAATAAAGATAACAGCTTGACTTTTTGTTGAACACAGCGTCCACAGTGCTAAGTGTTTGAATGCTGTGACGATCGTGCTGCATATTTCAATCTTTAAATAACTTTGTGTAGGAACAACTGTATAGAGTGTTAGGGATGGTACTGTATAGGTTTCTGCTCCTGTTAGGATACCTTAGATCATATGTATGCCTAATCTTACTGTAAGTCATTACACTGAACACTGAAATAAAGTAAGAAAGAGAAGTGGAGGGAGGAGAAAGAGATACAGAGAATGAAATAAAGAAATAGAATGAGAAAATTGTATTCAGCAGGAAATGATTTATAATTCAAGGCCTTTCAATGCTAGCATATGCACCTGAGGATTGATGCAGTCAGAGAGAAGTATAGCATGAATCCAGTCTCTTATAATTATTCCTATACATTAAAACTTTTCAGTCTCCCTAAGACTTTTCATAAACTTGTGAAACAGTATGCAGTATTCAATACAATACCGTATGCATAACTGTGTGGCTCAGATTATGTCACTAAATCTTCTGCATTGTGGCAATGCTACGGCTACTGAGTTCCTGTGGAAAATAACAATGCCTGGAGCTATATGCAGGTATTCCAGGGAGGCAGCACATCTCCGATTTACATCAATTCTTGGGAAATTGTGTAAGGTGTCTATCAAAGAGTCACCCATGAGCTGTGGGCCCCCATCACATCACAAACTATCTGTCACCCAGATCGCTTATCTGCAGGAGCAGAATTCTCTCTAGGCACCAAAAATTATTTAAAAATGAAAAGGTAGCAGTAAAATCAATTCAAACCAACTAAAGTAAAGCTACTGAACATGTATAGCTGTGGTTGTATTGATAAAAAATGCAGACAATGTTGTAAAGGAACTGATAAGTAACAGTTCCCCAAAGATTCATGTCTGGTTCTGTATGGAACAGAGTGACAGATTCTATAGAGGAAAAAGCGTTCACCTTTCGATAGTCTGCCAATGAATGAGTTTGCCTTGACTTGTGATAAAGAGCATTTACCTCATCTAGCTCATCAATTATCAGAAAATTTTAGGGTCATATTAGGGCATACATTATATGGCTATTGCTTAGATGTGGAGACTAATTGCTTTAAAATTCACTACTTGGGATGAACAGTTAATGAAGTATTTTTCACTTTGAGAACTGCAAAAAACAAAGAACTAGTAATGTTGGTGCCAAAAAAAGCAGGCTAAGTAGCTGTGAATCCCTGTCTATCTTATTCTGTCTCTCTGAGGGATTGGAGCTTGCATCATAATGTTGCCACCGCCGGTTTCCTCATAACCATTTGGAAAACACAACGGGTATAAAGAGTTTACAATCATAACAAGTTGTGCATGTTGGGCAAACAGACAGACACACAGGCTTAAAGAACTGATAATGAGAACAGACCATTTATCTAAAAGCAGGCATATTCTCCCACAGATTATCAATAACTTTTGCCAAACATGCAGAACTGCTGGTAATAAGTTTTGATACTTTCCCCCCATGTGTGTGGATTCGTGCTGAGTATTTTTAATAATCACGTGGGGGCTGAGGCAGGGGTAAATTGATTAGGGATACATTCAGTCTGAAACAGCAAGAGACACAGCTTGCCTCGTTTCTCTGTGCATTTGTAAAGCGGAGAGAGAGAAAGAAGAGAGAGAGAGAAACAACTGAATTTCCCCCGATGGAGGAGAAAAATGTATTGTATTATTTCCAAACTGTCAGCAGTTTAATATAATGCTATAAAACAAAATACAGCCACTGCAACAGCAGGAAGTAAATGCATCATGGGTAGCATAGTGGGTGGTAATAATTCTGTAGAGGCGGAACTCATACATTGAAATTCAGTCCATGAAAGAAACAGCCCCAGATTACAGTTTGATCACATATATTATCTCCCTCTCTCTCCATCCCTCCCATATTGCAGTCGCCCACTCCCACCAGAGTGACTCAGAACCCAGGTGCCATTGTACTTATTCATCCCATTGGGTTATGCTTCAGTGTGGTGTAAACTCTTGTGTTATTAAAACACGTCCAACACGTCCACATCATTTACTATGGCCCAGTGAACCTAGAGAAAGGCCAACGTGTTTAAATTCAGTTTCTTCGCTTGCCACCACTACAAGGTACATATAGTAGGGGTTGCCAGACCTGCCATAATTGGTACAGCAACCTCTGGCCCTCTCATTTTCATACATACTTCAGGGATGAAGCGATTGCTCTAAATATGGAAGCTAGGTCACATTGCATTGCCGTGCAGAGGGTTTGTGTGTGGTAAATCTGGTGTGTGCAAAGAGAGCGAGGGTGTGTGGCTTCCCTCCCGTCTGCTGCTGTTCAGTCCTGTTGGCCCTTGGGAATACACTGGTTCTGGGCAGGAGGCAGGGAGTGTCAGGAAGGAAATATGATTTAAATACTAGCAGTGAAATGGGTAATATTACATTAGAAGCATACAGTACAGTGAGGGAAAAAAGTATTTGATCCCCTGCTGATTTTGTACGTTTGCCCACTGACAGAAAAATGATCAGTCTATAATTTTAATGGTAGGTTTATTTGTACAGTGAGAGACAGAATAACAACAAAAAAATCCAGAAAAACGCATGTCAAAAATGTTATAAATTGATTTGCATTTTAATGAGGGAAATAAGTATTTGACCCCCTCTCAATCAGAAAGATTTCTGGCTCCCAGGTGTCTTTTATACAGGTAACGAGCTGAGATTAGGAGCACACTCTTAAAGGGAGTGCTTCTAATCTCAGTTTGTTACCTGTATAAAAGACACCTGTCCACAGAAGCAATCAATCAGATTCCAAACTCTCCACCATGGCCAAGACCAAAGAGCTCTCCAAGGATGTCAGGGACAATATTGTAGACCTACACAAGGCTGGAATGGGCTACAAGACCATCACCAAGCAGCTTGGTGAGAAGGTGACAACAGTTGGTGCGATTATTCGCAAATGGAAGAAACACAAAATAATTGTCAATCTCCCTCGGCCTGGGGCTCCATGCAAGATCTCACCTCGTGGAGTTGCAATGATCATGAGAACGGTGAGGAATCAGCCCAGAACTACACGGAACGATCTTGTCAATGATCTCAAGGCAGCTGGGACCATAGTCACCAAGAAAACAATTGGTAACACAGTACGCCGTGAAGGACTGAAATCCTGCAGCGCCCGCAAGGTCCCCCTGCTCAAGAAAGCGCATATACATGCCCGTCTGAAGTTTGCCAATGAACATCTGAATGATTCAGAGGACAACTGGGTGAAAGTGTTGTGGTCAGATGAGACCAAAATGGAGCTCTTTGGCATCAACTCAACTCGCTGTGTTTGGAGGAGGAGGAATGCTGCGTATGACCCCAAGACACCATCCCCACCGTCAAACATGGAGGTGGAAACATTATGCTTTGGGTGTGTTTTTCTGCTAAGGGGACAGGACAACTTCACCGCATCAAAGGGACGATGGACGGGGCCATGTACCATCAAATCTTGGGTGAGAACCTCCTTCCCTCAGCCAGGGCATTGAAAATGGGTCGTGGATGGGTATTCCAGCATGACAATGACCCAAAATACACAGCCAAGGCAACAAAAAGGAGTGGCTCAAGAAGAAGCACATTAACCTCTTGGGGCTAGGTGGGACGCTAGCGTGCCACCCGTGGTGCACTCCATCAACAGCAGGTGCATTTCAAGAGCGGCAAATTTGAATCCAAATAAATGTCAAAATTCAAATTTTTCAAAAATACAACTATGTTACACCATTTGAAAGATAAACATCTCCTTAATCTAACCACGTTTTACGATTTCAAAAAGGTTTTACGGCGAAAGCATAAATTTAGAGTATGTTAGGACAGTACATTTACAAGAGTTGTGTGTAATGTTTTGTCAAGTCAAAGACAGGGTCACCAAAACCATAAAACCAGCTAAAATGATGCACTAACCTTTTACAATCTCCATCAGATGACACTCCTAGGACATTATGTTAGACAATGCATGCATTTTTAGTTCTATCAAGTTCATATTTATATCCAAAAACAGCGTTTTACTATGGCATTGATGTTGAGGAAATCGTTTCCCTCCAATAACCGGCAGTCAAGTCAGCGTCAGAAATTAAATAATTAAAATTAGAAAACATTGGTAAAATATTATATTGTCATTTAAAGAATTATAGATTTACATCTCTTGAACGCAATCAACTTGCCAGATTTAAAAATAACCTTACTGGGAAATCACACTTTGCAATAATCTGAGCACTGCGCCCAGAAAAATACGCGTTGCGATACAGACTAGACGTCATGTTGGGGAGATCTAAAATCGAAAATACTATGTAAATAATCCATTACCTTTGATTCTCTTCATCAGATGTCACTTCCAGGTATCACAGGTCCATAACGAATGTAGTTTTGTTCAAAAAAGCTCATCATTTATGTCCAAAAATCTCCGTCTCGTTAGCACATGATGTAAGCCAGCCGGACTTCTCGTCATGAACGAGGGGAAAAAATATATTTCCGTTCGTTCAAACATGTCAAACGTTGTATAGCATAAATCATTAGGGCCTTTTTTAACCAGAACATGAATAATATTCAAGGTGGACGAATGCATACTCTTTTATAACGTATTGGAACGAGGGTACCCAACATGAACTAGCGCGCCAGGTGTCTAATGGGACATCACCGTTCCATGGCTCTTGTTCGGTCAGATCTCCCTCCAGAAGACTCAAAACACTTTGTAAAGGCTGGTGACATCTAGTGGAAGCAATAGGAAGTGCCAAAATATTCCTAAACCCCTGTGTTTTTCAATGGGATAGGTTTAAAGTCAATACAACACATCAGGTATCCACTTCCTGTCAGAAAATGTCTCAGGGTTTTGCCTGCCAAATGAGTTCTGTTATACTCACAGACACCATTCAAACAGTTTTGGAAACTTTAGAGTGTTTTCTATCCATATATAATAAGTATATGCATATTCTAGTTACTGGGTAGGATTAGTAACCAGATTAAATCGGGTACATTTTTTTTATCCAGACGTGCAAATGCTGCCCCCTAGACCCAACAGGTTAAGGTCCTGGAGTGGCCCAGCCAGTCTCCAGACCTTAATCCCATAGAAAATCTGTGGAGGGAGCTGAAGGTTCGAGTTGCCAAACGTCAGCCACAAAACCTTAATGACTTGGAGAAGATCTGCAAAGAGGAGTGGGACAAAATCCACACTTTACATTTTAGTCATTTAGCAGACGCGCTTATCCAGAGCGACTTACAGTAGTGAGTGCATACATTTCATACATTTTTTCCCCCCACACTGGTCCCCCGTGGGAATCGAACCCACAACCCTGGCGTCGCAAACACCATGCTGTACCAACTGAGCCACACGGGACCCCAAATCCCTCCTGAGATGTGTGCAAACCTGGTGGCCAACTACATGAAACGTCTGACCTTTGTGATTGCCAACAAGGGTTTTGCCACCAAGTACTAAGTCATGTTTTGCAGAGGGGTCAAATACTTATTTCACTCATTAAGATGCAAATCAATTTATAACATTTTTGACATGCTTTTTTCTGGATTTTTTTGTTGTTATTCTGTCTCTCACTGTTCAAATAAACCTACCATTAAAATTATAGACTGATCATTTTTTTGTCAGTGGGCAAATGTACAAAATCAGCAGGGGATCAAATACTTTTTTCCCTCACTGTATATGTTTCCATGCCCTTAAGACACAAGGGTTCACGCTGCCCAAGCTTTGATGTATTCTGGAGAATTGTTTATTGTTGTATTTTCCTCCCCTGACATGGGCATTAATATCATGCTCCCCATTGCCTTGTTTCTCTGCTCTGGACTCAGCGTGAGGAAGAATCATGTTCCCATATCCTCCCAGGTCTGTTTTGTTATTCCAGGTCAATTGGAGAAAATAGCTGGTGAATTATGGCAAAGCTTCCTGTGATTGATGAGGATTTGGTCCCACTTGAAAGACAGAGAAAAAAAATCAATGTGCTTGATCATTTGCTGAGGATGAAGCCCCATCAGCAGAGTGGACAGACCTGTCTGAAGTGAGCACAGTGTCGTGAGGTGCCGGGAAAGAGATTAGGATTACCTATGAATCTCATCTCAAGTCTTGTGTGAGTCTGAGGAGGGCCAATCAAGATGGTTTAAGAGGTTTACACACTCCACCAACCTCATGGATCTATCTATAAGCATAACTTGGAACTGTCATATATACAATGCAGATGTCCTCACTTGATGGATTTCCCATGTGGCTGAAACAATGGCACTGTTCGGAAAGGATCCTTCCTTTCTTTCGCCCTTCCTCCATTCCTTGCTTCCCTTCTTCCTTTCCATCCTTCCATCCTTTATTTAATACAATTGTATTTCTTTGTGCAATCACTGATCTGTAGCTTGAGTGATAAAAGTGTCCAATCTTTTTCTGAAAACTAAAATTCTTAAGAATACAAAAGAAGCCATGCACCCTTGATGGGCTATCAGCGGGACAATAGACCCTTACAGAGTCCACCAAATGCACTGTTTTCTAACCACATCTGGATCGATCCATAACGAATTACTATGGGAATAAATATCACTGAATGAAAGAAATATTGGAATAAAGTAGGCTAATTAAGGCAAGAAATTGTTGCTTACTGGAACACCCAAAGTCATCCAATTGTTACAATAGGATTTGAAGCAATAGCCTACCCATGTGTGGTCAACTATCTCAGCACCGTTTCGCACTACTCTGAGACAAGCATGGGGACTGGTCTTGATAGATCAATGAGATTTTATTTTCACTGAATCTCTGTTTGGGTATTGGTTAGCCTACAATTAGGGTGTGTAAATGTTAGGATTATTTTGCTCTTCACTCGCAGTCACTCAGTAGCCTACTCCTGACCGGTCATGTAGTACAGCACCATATTTTCCTAACGGAAACCCTGAGGGTTTCCTTTTTCCTTGAATAGAAACACCATGAAATTAATCTAATTAATTCACTGTTTAATATTTTGTTTTCTGTGTAATGTAAGTACCTTAATGTGTTTAGACCCCAGGAAGAGTAGCTGCAGCCTTGGCAGCAGCTAATGGGGATCACTAATAAATACAAATACAAATTCCATGGCCACCTAATCATCCCCCTCATTCCTAATTTCTTACAGTATATCACTCCTCACATCTCCACCTATTTGCTGATGTGTGGTGAACCTTCTGTCCAAACAATTGTCACCATGCATCACCCAGGTGGGTGCTACACATTGGTAGTGGATGAGGTGAGTTTCCCCCTACTACGTAGTATGACTACCTCAGTTGGTAGAAAAGTGCTTTATAAATCCAATCAAGTATTGTTTAAGGACACATACTCAAATATACAATGCATGTATTCACACAGCAGTTTCTTTCAAAATGAAGTGCAGGAGACTTCCCACTTGCTGAGAGCCTATCTGAGAGGCATCCACAATCTCTCTATCAGATGATGATCAGCCCACCATGACTAGATTACATGGGGCTAACCCATGAGGCTTCCTCCATAATTACTTTACTGATCACAAAAATAAGAGCCCCTTATGAGCTCTGTCAATCAACCATGCTGGTGTGTTCAGATACTCTCCCCAACTGCTGCCTAGTTAAATAAAGGTTAAATAAAATACAAATAAATGTATTTGTAGAGGGAAGCTAAAACTTTTATTTTGGCTCTTTACTCCAACCAATGTTTTATATGAGGTGACAGTACAGAATGTCACCTTTTATTTGATGGTATTTTCATACATTTCTATTTAACCGTTTGGAAATGAATGCACTTTATGTATCCCCCTATTTGTATTTGGACAAATTCACTGGCATTTTGTCGAAAGTTTAGTATTTGGTCTCATATTCCTAGCACACAATGATTACATCAAGCTTGTGACTCTACAAACTTGTTGGATGTATTTGAAGTTTGTTTTGGTTGTGTTTACGATTATATTGTGCCCAATAGAAATGAATGGTAAATAATGTATTGTGACATTTTGGAGTCACTTTTACTGTAAATAGTAATATAATTTCTGAACACTTCCACTTTAATATGGATGCTACCATGATTATGGATAATCAGGAATGAATCGTGAATAATGATGAGTGAGAAAGTTACACTTGCACAAAGATCATGCCCCCAAAACATGATAACCTCTCACCATTACAATAACAGGGGAAGTTAGCATTTGTTGGAGGGTATAATATTTATGCTTCTTTAACTTTCTCACTCATCATTATTCGTAATCATGGTAGCCACATTAATATAGAAGTGTTCAGAAACATATTTTAGTTTTTTTTAAATAAAAGTGACTGAAATGACACAATACATTATTTACTTTGAATTTTTATTCGGCACAGCAAAACATCCAAAACACACAACCACTGCAAATGCATCCAACAAGCTTGATGTGGTCATTGCGTGCTATGGGACCAAATACTACAATGTGGTCCAAATACTTATGACAGATTCAAGCATTTCAGTGTAAGGTCTACACCTGTTGTATTTGGCGCATGTGACAAATACAATTTCATTTGATTTGAAATGGGGGGATTAGATACATAAAGTGATTTCATTTGTAAATAAGATTTGGAAATACCATCAAATAAAAGGTGACATTTTCTACTGTCACCTCAAACATTTGATCTCAAATCCAAAATGCTGGAGTATAGAGCCAAATGGAACATTTTAGCTGCACTGTCCAAATAAATACAAAGCAGAGTGTATATTATAGGGTGAAATACCACCCATTCTTCTTGGTTTTACATTCTGGGAATCATGCGGATAACCTAAAGGTTGGCCAATTTACCAATTTCACAAACAAACACTGGAAAATGCAGCAACCTCGCACATATAAATATGCAGAAGTTTCAGCTCCAGTGATCACAGCCTGCAAACATGTGACCAAATCTTGAAACAGCTATGAAATGTGTCTGTGCGTGTGTTGTAAGTAGCCTAGTGGTTAAGAGCATTGGGCCAATAACCGAAAGGTCACTGTTTCGAATCCCTGAACTGCCTAGAAGGAAAATCTGTGAATATGCCCTTCAGCAAGGCACTTAACCCAAATTGCTCCTATAATTCACTCTGGATAATAGTGTCTGCTAAAGGACCGAAGTGTATGCCTGCTTGCAGGCTGAGCAAACATTTCATTAAATGTTTTTTGTTTACTTTGTTACATAGCCTGGCCTTGTTATTCTCATTCTGCTGTGGAATGGTTTGCTTGGAAGAACTCTGGCCTCTCTGCAGACCTGGGGCCTCATTTATCAACATTGCAAATGCCCCAAAACATGTGTGTGACCGTTTTCACGCAAAAGTTAACATTTTTAAAAATGTTACTTGACATGAGAATGTGCTTATCCGTTTGACCACGCGTACGCACCGTCTCTAGTGGTTGAAGTATTGCATTGCAAGTAAGCAAAAACCTAGTAGTAGCCTTGTGCAAATGGGGAATATATGATGACACTCTTATTCACAACAAAAAAACAGGTAGCTAAGTATAATAACAAGATGCAATAATTTGCCATTAGTGAGAACAGGTAAAATCTATTCATTTTCTCTTTGCATTCAAAAATAATTACAAAAAGGCATCTATTTACTATTATTTATTGTAATGGTTTCATCCTCACAAAATAGCCTATAGGCCTACAAAAAGTTAGGATAGGCTACCATTCGTTCCATCGCTCATTAGACTGGACCCATTCACAGTAGCCTAGTAAACAGATAAGCTATTTGCTCTATGCGATCCGATCCGAAGTACAGTTTAACGGTAGAAGAGACGATTCGCCTTGTCCATTGACGTTTGTATACTACATCTGAATATTGTAATACAAATTTCTCAAGTAGCCAATATGTGACTCGTTTCAGGAAAGTAGGCGTATGTCGCATGTCACTACTTCACAGGAGAAACATTTAAACATAAAAAAGCATTTTGGGGCAGAAATGCCTTCTGGAACATATGAACTTTCATGTGCCTTAACAACAAATGTGTATGCTATCTGTAAATACAAATTCAATTATTAAATTATAGCTAAGGAGATGGAGAAAATTCTGGCATTTGAAAAGAGAACACATTGGCTGTTGTATAAAACACCTGTCTCCGGATTACATCTTCAAACTAAGGGCAACCATGGCATCCGTGACGGAGAGGGAGAAGCGTCCATCCATGTATGTGGGTAAGATAGTCTAGCTAGCTACATTTTCAAAATGTAATACTTTTCAAATTTTATCAGAAAGCCCTTTTCATTTGAAGTTAAAGTGTACTGTTAGCTATCTATCTAAAGTTATGTATATGATCTGTGTAGTAATATTATTTGTATCTCAAAGCCATTTGCATTGTTAGTTATAGCCTAATGTTAGCTAGCTAGCTATCACACACTACAGTTGAGGAACAATGGGAAAGTAATTCTGCTTTGAAAGTTGATCAACTTGTAACCTCACTTAAGTCAAATTAGGATATAAAGTTAGGCCAACGAGATAGTGTCTAGGTTCTAAAATTCTCCGGTCGAATGCCCTCCTTTTATTTCATCACACTCACAACCGTAAGGTATTTTATGTAACTGGCTCACCATTAACTTGTAAATAATGATCTTGTTGTGAGCTTATTTTCCTGTAATAATGATGACAAATTAGCTAAAGTGAAGAGGTTGTCAGCTATATATGATATGATCATTATTTGAACTGGCTAGCCAGCTAACTTAACATTAGCTGGTTAGCTAACAAGGTAGAAACGAACCAAAACATTGTTTAGAAAGTTGCTTTTAGTTGCCTGGTTTGTATAAATTGACATATACTATATTCATTTTTAAACGGTTGGGTTTATTGGTGTTAAAATACACTAGTTATGCTATTTTGGATGACCAGGCTGCTGATGTCATGCAACCTGCAGTTTTTGTGTTCATACTTTTTCATTACGACAACGACAACTTTGATGTCGGACGACATTAGAATGTTCATGATGTCACTGCGACAACCGTCGATAGAAGTAGTATAAACCAGCCTTTAGCCTTTGGTTGTTTGGTCCACGGCCTCACATGTGAATGCTTAAAGGGATGGGTGGGGCTAAGCCTGAATGGGTGTAGACAAAGAAGGGCTCTCCAGTACGCTTACCAAAACATTTTCCTATAAGTGAGGTTACAAGTTTATCAACTTTCAAAGCAGAATTACTTTCCCATTTTTCCTCAACTGTAGTGTATGATACAGTATATCATTTTCTAGCTCTGAGTCTCTACTTTTATCCAATGTAAAAAACACAATTTAAAATGTTGCTACATAAGACCGAGTCGAGCCCGTCGGTAACATTGTTTCATTTATAAACATAATACATGATACGTATACTGCATCATAACCATTGCATAATAAATTCCTCACATTTTATGGCCATGATGAGTTCATATTCCTGAAGTAGCCGTACAAGATATTACCATCCACATCTCTCATTTCATTGGGCCTATTAGATAGACTATTATAATTTCAAGTTTTTGCTCACCGAAAGGAGCATTTTTTATAACATACATTCTAATTTAACAAGTGAACAGACAGTTGATCTTTTGCATTGAAGTGTGTAGGCTTATGACTGTGCAGCATATTTAGGGTCGGGGAAAAAGTAAATGCAACATTATTGAATTCAAACTATTTGTTTACAAGTCTACATAGCCAGCAGCATACCACCCTGCATCCCACTGCTGGCTTGCTTCTGATGCTAAGCAGGGTTGGTCCTGGTCAGTCCCTGGATGGGAGACCAGATCCTGCTGGAAGTGGTGTTGGAGGGCCAGTAGGAGGCACTCTTTCCTCTGGTCTAAAAAATATCCCAATGCCCCAGGGCTGTGATTGGGGACACTGCCCTGTGTAGGGTGCTGTCTTTCGGATGGGATGTTAAACGAGTGTCCTGACTCTCTGAGGTCATTAAAGATCCCATTGCACTTATCCTAAGAGTAGGGGTGTTAACCCTGGTGTCCTGGCTAAATTCCCAATCTGTCCCTCATACCATCATGGCCACCTAATCATCCCCTGAAACTATTCCCCAGGTTGTTGCTGTAAATGAGAATGTGTTCTCAGTCAACTTACCTGGTAAAATAACAGTTAAATAAAAAATAAGTCCACAGCAATTGTTTCTGTCTTTCAGAAATGGTCAGATAGGCTACTGCAAAAGAAAACATTCTGCCAACACCTCCAAAGACATTTGATCAAGTTAGCCATTGCTATTTCCAATGTCTTGGCCTAATTCCAATACTTCCAAATTATACAGCAAATAAGGGCATTATTGTTGCCATAAAAGGTGAATGATGGGAGTTTCAGACAGAGTTTTAATGCTCGTTCACATGCTCACAGTTTTACAACAGGTCTGATTTATAACGGGAAACATGCGAATGTATGACATGTGCAAGTTTATAAATCTTCATATTTTTGTGCATGTAGTCTTTTCAAAATGGCGCACGTAGATATTTAGTGTAAAATGTAAACAACGGTTATAAATTAGGCCCCTGGGCACTGTCAGAAATATGTGTGTGCAAGACTGTATGTTTGTGTGTGTCTGACCTTCCATTCAGCTATACCATTAGTAGGGCTCTGTCAAACGGCTTACCAACAGAGGACCACAGTGCAGTGGGGAGGGCACAGGGCAATGGAGTGCAGAAAGCCAACCTGTGGTGCGTTACAGACCGACGCACACACCTGCTCATCATTCTGACACCAACATGCAGGAGGCCTGTCAGAGATCCATGGCATGGTGCTCTGAGTGTTTTTGCATTAAACACTGTAGGGCAGAGGTGGGCAACCCTGAAAACAAAAGCATGCACCCATGCTGGCTGTCGCTGCCTAAGATTGTCCACCCCTGCTTTAAAGAATTGTGAAATAAAATAAATATAACTAGTGACGTGTGGTGTATCCTGTATATGAAAACAATCATGGTTATTCACCTCTAATATGTGACTTATTTCAGGAAACTAGGTGTATGTCACAAGTCATGACTTCACAGGAGAGTAATTTGAACGTTATTTTAAATGTTTTGGGTGGTGTGTCTCTCGAGTGGTGCTGTGGTCTAAGTCACTGCATCGCAGTGCTAGCTGTGCCACTAGAGATCCTGGTTCGAGTCCAGGCTCTGTTGCAGCCGGCCATGACCGGGAGACCCATTGGGCGGTGCACAATTGGCCCAGTGTCGTCCGGTGTCGTGTCTTTGGCTATGCCGGATTAAGTGATATGACATGCTATTCTATAAAATCATTTCTCTGTACCGTAAATTCCGGACTATAAGCCGCAACTTTTTTCCCAGCTTTGAACCTTGCGGCTTAAACAATGACGCAGCTAATATATGGATTTTTCCCGCTTTCAATTTTGTTTTTACAAAAAAACACATTCTGTGACGTGCTCAGTTTTTTGGCGGCATGGAGCTTTCATTAGACCAATGAAATTGTCGAACGGGTTAAGGTCAAACAACTTTTTTGTTTACTGTTTAGATTAAATCGAGCGCTCAAACTTCCCATCATTCTGATTACGGTAGTCATTTTGTCACCCTCATCATGGCAAAGACACGGAGAAATGCATATGATGCAGTTTTCAAGTTGAAGGCGATTGATCTGGCTGTTGGAAAAGGAAATAGAGCTGCTGCACGGGAGCTTGGTCTTAATGAGTCGATGATAAGACGTTGGAAACAGCAGCGTGAGGAATTGACTCAGTGCAAAAAGACAACTAAAGATTACTGCAAATTTTTTATTTTTTGATTCAAGCCGTGTTTCGTTAAAGCCTATTTACTTTTGTTACAAGCCGTGTTACATTATGTTAGACAATACATGCATTTTGTTCTATGAAGTTCATATTTATATCCAAAAACAGCATTTTACATCGGCGCGTGTTGTTGAGAAAATGTGTCTCCCCCAAAACTGCCAGTGAATTTATAAAAAATACTCATTATAAAATGTGGTTAAAGTATTAAACTGTTATTCAAACAATAACGGTTGCATTCTGAATGCAACCGCATTGACAGATTTCAAAATAACTTTACTGGGAAAGCATACTTTGCAATAATCTGAGTACTCTGGTCAGAAAGATACACTAGGCTATACAGATAGCCGCCATGTTGGAGTCATCTAAAACCATAAATAACATTAGCAATATTTGCTTACCTTTAATAATCTTCATCAGAAGGCACTTCCAGGAATCTCAGGTCCACAACAAATGTTGTTTTTTTCGATGAAGTTCATAATTTATGTTCAAATAACTCCATGCTGTTCCATGTTGTTAGCGCGTTCGGTAGGCTACTCAAAACGGGAGGGAAAAGTCACGACGAAAAGTCAAAAGAAAAATCTATTTTTTTCGTTCAAACATGCCAAACGTTGTTTAGCATCAATCTTTTGGTCCATTTTTAACGTGAAACATGAGTAATATTTCAACCCGACCTCTCCTGTGTCTTGAAACAAGTTTTGAAAAATGTCTCGCCTCACATGAACACGCATGTGCGCGCAATAATGAAGTGACGACCTCCCAGGGACGTCAACTTCCCTTCCTTCTCATTCGGTCTCTGTTCATCATAGACGCTTCAAACAACTTTATAAAGATCGTTGACATCTAGTGGAAGCAATAGGAAGTGCAAAATGAATCCTTTGTCACTGTGTTTTATTGCCAATGACTTGAAAATAGTACAGCCACAACATTTTCATTTCCTGCTTGTATTTTTTCTCAGGTTTTTTCCTGCCATATGAGTTCTGTTAGAGACACCATTCAAACTGTTTTAGAAACTTTACAGTGTTTTCTATCCAAATCTACTAATAATATGCATATTATATCTTCTGGGCCGGAGTAGTAACCTGTTTAAATTGGGTACGTTTTTCATCCGGCCGTGAAAATACTGCCCCCTAGCCCCTAGAGGTTAAGCTAATCAGGTAGATAATTAACTAGAAAGTCGGGGCACCACAAAGGAATGTTTATAGAGCTGTTATCTTCCGAATAAGCTCTTAAAGACCTGGTACTCTTTTACATCAATAGCAGTCAATATTTA